>NW_026125324.1:0-120116 GCF_943737965.1 Phodopus roborovskii | reverse complement strand
CCACTAAGTAAAATTGCAAACATAAGAAATAGTAAGGGATATTTGGGAAGAATTTTCCTTCAAACCACAGCAGGTTATAACAATCTTACCACCATTATAAATCTCTTTGTTTTCGAAGGTGATTCCCTCAATGTTTCTCTTTCACTCTTTCATGGAGAGAAAGGGGTGGATGTAAACTGATGGAGATCCAGCCTCTGTGAACCTCTAATTTTCTGGGAGAGAAACTCCCATCTGGGATCATTCAGATAGGAGAAATTTGATTTCTAGATAGAACAGTGGAAAAGCATAGAGTAGGAGAGGGGAGAGAGAGTATTTAAACCACATTATAGTTAACTGCTCCCAAACTAAGTGCATTTAAATGATTTTTGGGGCATTTCACAGTCCTTGGGTTGGGTTGTCATGGCTGGGTGATTCTACTATTCCATGTGGTGCCAGGTGAGGTTAGATGGAAGCCTTCATTTGGGTCTGGTTGGTTCCAGGGGGGTTCCTAGTATGTACTAATGCCTTGGTTCCAGGCCAGCCAAAGGTTCTTTTCTTTTAGCATTATCAAAGAATTCCCCATGTTTCTCCTTCTGCTTTTTCTCTGATAAGGCAGCCTTCAGATGTTTACCAATAGCTCAGGCTCTGGGAAGAGGCCAGAGAAAGGCACCTGCGAGATTCTTAAACAGCTGGACATTATGACCCTTGGATTCACTAGTCACAAAGGCCACAGTTCCTGCCCAGACTTAACAAGAGAGAACAAAAGACCTATAGATAAAGTATCAAAAGAATTTGTAGCTCTGGTTAATCTCCATCTCAGAGGTGGGAAAGAAGGCTCAGCAGAGGTTGGAGGGGCATGGTAGAGGTTAGAGCACTGGAACTGGATCTTTGGAGGTTAGAGCTTAGCCTGACCAACTGAGGTAATGGATGACACAACAGAATGGAGGCAGAAGTCAAGAACAGTCTTGTGAGCCTTGCAATTGGAGTCTGGACTCTAGGATTTATCGGGGGGGGGGCATTGGGAAGGCATTGAAGAGGGTTGAAGCAGGGAAAAACAATGATCATTGCAGCTTAGAAAAATCACTCAGAAGCTGTATAGCAGATATGGGAGAAGCTTTGTAAAGGCCGATGAGAGCCATAGTTACCAGTATAGAGGAAAGGATCCACAAAACATTTAGGAGACAGATGTTGACATCAACACAAGGGTGCTTTATGGCAGTAACCAGACTGTTTGGGGAAATATACACATACAGAGACTTGTATGTCTACCTCAATTCTTCATGGTCTATCCTCAAGCTGTCTCATGTTAGTATTATCTCCAAGAAGTCAGAATACCACAGGGTGCCATCAGAGAAGCACAACAGGAACTCTGTGACCACAAAGCCCTGTACACACAGCTGCACAAATAGTCTGTTCAGTATTTTCAATGAGAATCAGTCAGCAACTGTATGTGAAGAAAATGCAGAACAATAATATTAGGCGACAAATATTTAACCATCTCTGAAGCTGTGATCTCGATAACAGCAGAAAATCGCAAAGTGGTATGGAGCGGAAATCTGATTTTCTGTTGGGAAAGTGGATAAAACATTTCCATTTTTCTAAACAAAGGGATTTTGGGATCAGGCCCCGGTTTTATTTCAAGCTTTCAGCCATACAGTCTTCAGCTCAGATCTGAGGGCCAACGAGGCTTCCTTGTCTACACATGGCCCCTTAATTTCCTGACTATACAAGTGACAACTCGAATGACAGTGCATTAAGGTTACATTAATGAACTTGGACTGGGTGAATAACTTCTATCAGTGGTTTTGCTTCAGTTTGCTTCTTTTAGAGGTAGTGCCTGGTTTCCAGAACCTTTACAGCGTTTGTTTAACAACAGAGATCTTACCAGCTGCCTTATTGTTTCTACACTTTCATTGACATACAAACTATCCAGAGACCTTTGAGAAGACAAAAACATGCAGTCATGTGAAGGTAACTCTATATTCCTACCAAGAGGGAAAAAAATGACATTAAGAAAATGCTGGCCACATAAAAGCGTTTTTTTCATCTTGGCTTTTAATATCTTGTCAAGTATGTATTTATTATATATGTTGTTAATAATAGTTCCAGGGTAAATTTGCCATGATACATAATCAAACCCAATACTCTTGACTTTCCATTCTCCTTCAGAGTATATAGTCCTTTGTAGTAAGACCTGGAGCTCTCTATTGTGCCACCTCCCTTGGCATGGCATGCCCTCCTTATGTGTGACTTCCACTCACTTTGTGCTGCACTACAGATCTGTGCAAATAATATTGGGTTGTCCTGAACTGATCCGCATTGGAGAAGGTAGTTCGTGAAGATTTGGGCTGGGCCTCCTAGGGTCTGGGATCCCTGTGTCCACTGTGACAAATGAAGGCCAACTGTCCCAGAGTGAACTTATACTCTAAGTCCCTTTTGATCTTCTAGAGAGAAAGACAAAGGGGGTAAAAGGTTAACTGGAGGTTAAATAAAGGTGCTGTGACCATGACAGTGTCTAGAGACTGACATTCTCTTTGCTTCTCAAGGCCTGTGGCATTACTCCTGCCCACTTTAGGAACCAGCAACTCTTAAGGCTGTCTTATATTTCATTTCACATCCCCCTGTATGGACAGCCCCTAATAAAAGAGTTTCTATATTTCCTGGACCCACGCTGTTTTAGTCCCAAATAAACACCAGAGGCTTATAACAATTATATACTCTTTGGCAATGACTTAGGCTTCTTACTGGCTAGCTCTGCATCAATAGTATATTGCAGCTACTAATCCCTGCTGTTCCCACTTGTGATGCTCCTTCAGCAGCCACAGGTAATCTCTCTCTAGCCATTCTCTCACCATCTGCCTCTCTCCAGAATTCTCCTGGTCTGGCAGCTCTGCCTATACTTTCTGCATGTGGCTACTGGCAAATCAGTGTTTTATTCATCAACACCCAATAGAAGGAGGAAACATACATACAAAAGGACATTCCCCCATCAATAGTGTTATGATCCCATAGCCTCGTTAGACTGTGATTTTAATTTTCTTTCTTGCTTTTCTCATCTTTTTTGTTTTCTTGTTTTGTTTTGTTTTGTAATATAACCAGCGCTTATGCCAGGTCATGGAGATTAGGTGCAAATCTCCTCCCAACCCAGAACTGAATGGTCCGTTAACTTAGGAGAAAGTAACTCAGAGAGTGAAGAAGAACAACAGACAATTCTCCCTAGAGATCAGGTCTCCAGGCCTGTGTCTTCAATTTTTAACAGGGATTTGTATAAATATGGAACTGGAGAGCTGGATTAAGGTTAATCGAGAACTTACAGCTTTTATAGAGTTGTGCTGGGTTCCCAGTGCACACATAGCGGATTAGCCATTCATAATTCAGGTTCCAGAGGGAATCCCAAACCATCTGAAATGACATTGTTAACCAAGGGTATCAGATATACATGGTCCACAGGTATACATGAAGGATAAAAAAATATTTTACAGAATAAAAATGAAAAGTTGTTGAAATGTGACCAACTATCTATGCTGTCCTAAACCTCTTCTTCCTCTTCTCTCCTTACTCACATCCTCACTCAATCCCATTCTCATATTCTTGATCCCTGTTTTAGAAACAGTCTTCTATATAACTAAGGCAGAATTCAAAATTTAATTCTCGAGCCTTGGTGCTAAATGCTGAATTATAGGCATTTGACTTGGCAGTTTTCTCTGAGCTTCAATGTACAGCAAGATGAAGAACATCTGAAATAAAGAACATATCTCTCAAAGATGAGTTTGCACTTAATACCATATGCAGAGTGCTTTTAGATCTTATCCTTGTGATTCCATCTCTTTAACTTTCATCACAAACTTAAATCCAACCCTCACAGCTTTCAAACTGAATTCAGCTAATTCAGTTTTATAACCCTTAACATCTAAGTGTTTTTCTTTTTTGCTATTATTTATTTATTTTTGAGATTATAATTTAATCACATTTCTCTCTTCCCCTTCTGCCTTTGAAACAACCTTAATATACCCCTTATCACTATCCTTTAAATTCATGGCCTCTTTTGTTTTCAATATTATTTATAGCATACATATATATACATATGACACAACATATTATATATTCCTAAGGTATATCTTATTGACATATAATGTCAACTTGGATGTATATTTTAAGGGATGGCGATTTGACTTTGGATAGTGTGTTCATCTCTCTCACTCCTATAGGGGACTTCCAATCCAACAAAAGGGGGGACTCGGTCACTTGGATTTCTTTTTGGCCTGGGTTGAGGCCCCTATGATATTTTCTGTGAAGGTGTGGGAAGTCCTTGATGTCCAACTCTTATTCAACTTACATGTGATGAGGAGGCTACAGCTGTGGTTTCTGACATTGCTAGGAAATACAACCTCATGCTGGCAAACTCCATGGTCCCCTGGCTCTTAAAATCTTGTCCTTCTACAGGGCCACAGTCTCGGGTGTGTGGGGGTATTGTGCACGGTGCTTGGTAGGGTGTATTTGAGTACAATCAGAACTCCAGATCAAAGTGTATGCAGTTTGGGATTTGCAGGTGTTCTCACAGTAGTGAGAGTGACTTTGTGGGTGACAGGTGCTTTGCCTTCAGGAAAAGGATTGTGGTGGCTCTTGCACTAATGTTTTCAGAATTTAGGTACAGCAACTAGACTATTTACTTGGGAGTTTCTTGGTGGGCTCTAGCAGTAGACATACAATAGAAACCCTACAGTGACAAAACCATAATGCCCTTTCCTTAGCCCCTTACTGCTCGCAACAGAAACTCACTGGTGTTTAATGTCATTAAAATATATTGTTGATTAATATTTGAGCAGCCACATGGAGCTTGACTCTCACCAAGTACCACATCCATATCCATTTCCTGCACCATCAGGCCTTTTTTGTATTTTGACTTAACCCTTCACCATCTGACCTGTAAACTCCCAATCAAGAAACACTAGTGTAGTCTCAGTAAACATCACTGAAAACCCTTATCAGGCAGAGATAAACAACCATAGCTTCTGTCTACCTACCAGGTTTACTCATATTGTCTTCGAGTGCCTCAAGGAATGCTGTATAGGAGGCTGACTACCCGGTCAAAATTCTGTTTTCTTTGGTTTGCATTCTGTCCACTATGGTCTGTCCAGAGGACTCAGATTCTAATTTAGAGAAAGCAACTTGCCTGGCAGGCCTGTATGGAGAAATGCAAGGTCCTGATTTGAAGAGTGTCTTTCCTCATAGGTTTTCATAACAAACATCTCATTTTGGTCCCAGAAATAGTGTTTTTATGCTTCAATAATTTTTTAAAAGTCTAAGAGCCTCCTGAGCCCTGGATTCCTAACCTAAATAGAGGGCTGGCAATGGTTCATCACCTTCCAGGGAGTATCATTGGCAGAATGGGAAGAGAGGGTGTGTGTTTCAAGTACAACAAATATGTCCCAGAGGCTTGAAGTACACTTGGGCTTTATAAGCTTTAAAGCCTCAATGTATTATTCTTACAAAGCACCATTTGAAGGGGGATGTTTAGAGTACACACCCATATCTTAAGTTTTTGTTAATTATATACATTTTTAATTATTTTATTTTTGTTTTACCCACAGCATATTTGGGGCTACCTAGGAATACAAATAGGTAATTGGAATATACACTGATTTACAAAATTTAAAACATTTTTTCATCTTTCAAATGATACTCTCTTTTACGCATATTTCTAGCACAGGATATGGAGCATTGAAGTTGAAAGCTTCACTGAATCTGTGTAAGATGTTTTCTATTTACTATTTTATCTGGGGGATAGGCTATATCCACTGTCCTCAGCCGGACAACGGCTTATCCATAAAGACCTGGGTGGTCTGTGTTTTTGCCATTTAAATCGTACGGCACGTATTCCTGCTTGATGTCTATTACTTTCTGTGTTTGGGGCCTGGGTGCTCCAGGCCCCCTGTTGTCCACATTTGTGTATTCCTGAATGCGGCTTTTCTTGGGTTCAGTTGTGTATGCTCTACTATCCCAGGGTTGCATCCTTTCACAGGGTTACCCTTGTGGTACCCATTGTGGAAGTCACCCATTAATCCACAGACTTTAGTACAAAAGGAAATGGGACGAGGAAGATGAGTGTATGGAAGCACTGCAGAAACCATGTATCTCAATTGCACTTAGTACCTAGGTTTCAGTTCCTTTTTTCCTACCTCTTTCCTACAAGCCCATCTGCATGAGTCTACTTATATCTGCTGCCATTGAAGGTGTACAGTTTTGGTGGGGGGGCTCCCTGTCCCATTCTTCCCTGGCTTCCACAGGTCGGATCAGCATTTACCCATGCCTTGTACTTACCTACTTCCATTGTGAAATTCCCATTCCAAATGCAGAGGCTGTCGAAGAAGAATTTATTTCTCCAAGGGGACTTTGACCTTCATGTTTACTATAATAGAGAGTATTTCTCCCTAGTGACCTCCCTTCAATTAGTAACTCCCCTCATGTCCACAAATTTGACACCTGATAGGATTTCAGAGATGAGCAGGGGGTGGGGGGTGCAAAGAATATGCTCTACCATAGCAACTGAGCCTTTAGTCATCTTCATGAGATGTGAAGTGAATTTGTTTATCCTGAACATTGAATTTCTGAAATTCAGGGTTCCTTAGATATGTGGATCTGAATCTTCAGGAATTACACATGGGTAGTCTCAGCTTAGATGGGCTGCTTGGTAGAGACTACAGATTTTCAGTACAGAAGAAGTAGTGAACACAGGAAGTGATTCAAGAGGTACTCTCCTGGTGGTAACCCAGAGGTGGATACCAGGAATCCAAATTCAAAAGGACCAGAGTTTCAACAAAGAGAAAATTCACTGGCTGATTCTGGAAAGTGGGCAGTGAATGATCAAGTGGCTCTTAGCACTCCCCAGTGATCTTGGCATAGAGAACTGCAGGGCATAGTGATTCTGACAGGAGACTGGGGAGAAGAGAAGTTGCATTGGACCACTGTTTCAGCAAGACTGATCATAACAGGAAGTGGGAAAACAGTTTTGATGGAAAGAAATGAAGAGCTGGCTCAAGGGAGATGCTTAGAATAGAATAGTTTTTGTTGAAGGGAGGTTGGACAAGAATGTGGATTGCAAGGTTATATGCTTTGTTCACTTTCTGAAAGTGATGTGAAGATATGCAGTTTCTGCTGACCTGACCCCACAAAGATTTTTCATCCCAGTGTATACAGTTCAAACACTCTCTGAAACTTGACCATGGAGCACAGAAAAAATTACTGGGGTCATGTTAGAGACAGGATGCAGGTAGCATGGGACTGGAACTTTGGAGAATTTCTTTAATGTTTCCTTTTCTATCTCACTTAAAGTCTTTTTTATTTCTATTTTGCACAAAGACTATCCCATTTTACAGATAGGGCAACTCCAAGTCTGAGTTAAAATGGGTTGGGCTTAACTCCATCTTAGCAGAGATAGGAACCCACAAGCCAGGGCCTTGTGAATTGCTGGTATAATTAGCCTCTAATTGAGGTCCCTTTGCACACATTCCTTTCAAGCATCACAGTGACATTAAATTACAGGATTCAAACATATAATTTCCTAACCTTACATGTGATTTTATCTTAATAGGACTTTGTGCCCAGGTCACTTTATCATGCCCAGTGTCAAGGGAACAGATCTATTATTCACTGGAACTATTATTGCATCAGAGAAGCTGGAGCTAGAAGAGAACTTGAGAGGCTCAGCTGTGCTCCAAATCAGCTGTCCCAGGCTCTAGAAAGTCTCTGTTCCATAGGATCATCTGTATGTGGAAGGATCAAATCCGGGTTTAAATGAGAAAAGAAATAGGAAGTCCATGTCTCTATGGTTCACACTGGCTAAGTGGGCTCCTTTTGTTAGGTATAAGGACTTTTTATTGTTGGCTAAGAGACTGAGAGGATTTGATGCAGCACATGGGCATATACTTATCTCTCTTGTCAGCAATGCCTTTAGAAAAATCCGCCATACAGACACAACTTTGAGCAGGAACCTAAGTGGATGTCAGATGATGACCTCACTAGTTCATCAATCATTTATTCAGTAATTTATTAATTTGATGATGACCATTTACTTTTACAGACTTGGAAGGCTTATGCTGTATATGGAAAAATAACCTTGCCAAGGCCCATGGATTGGGTTTATGAGCCAAGATGGAAGCCCAAGCCTCCCAAATCCAGCCTCAACTCTTGCTTGCCCCCTAACACCCAAGCTGTCAACCACCTGATATCTTCTTTGATGGGAATGGGGGAATAGATATTTGATGTTTGTCTCCAGTTGGCAACTTGGTCTTTAGCCTTTGCAACTTTGGGAAGACAGAAGGTGATCAAAGCTTATTAGTTTCTACATTGAAAGGTGACTATGGAAATTCAGTATACCACTCATGTCAGCCTTGCAAGTCAAACTGTTGTGAGCAAGCTTTTGTTGACAAGTTGGTCTAAATGTGTATGGGCTGTGCAGTCTCTCAAGCTCCAACAGAATCGAATATGTGCTGCCAGAAAATTTGTGCAGAGACATAGGGCCAACATGGAAACTCTGAACACCAGCTCTAGACTAGACTGCTGGAGCCCAAAGTGCCCAACCAGTTTGCTGTTGATGTTTTTACATTTGGGTCCTTATTCTCAGATCCCCATTCTACAAAATAGGGGAAATGGATTGGCTTCTCAGGTTGTTGTAGGGGTTGAAAAATCCATGAGGACTGTAAAACAGGAGGACTTAGGATATGCACTGGACCCCCTCCACCTTGTTCTTTTGGGTGAGGCAGGCCTTGGTTGCATGCAGGCATAACCATCAGTGTTTGTCTTGACATTTGGTGATCACAGGCCCACAGTCTCCAAAAAGAACATGGGCATGAGAGAAGAGGCTGTGGGACTTGGGTTACTAGTGGAATAAAATGGAGGGAGGAAGGAGCCCTTTATTTTAGATTTTCCATTACCCTCCCACCCCTTAATGAGGTGAGGTAACATTCTGCATGTTGAGAACCATACTAATGTCATGGCTGTGAATGACTGTTTTGGGCTCAGTAAGAGGACAGTTCTCCCCAGGAAGTATTCAGCTGAGGCACATGCTCATCCATCTTCTTGGGCACACGCTAGTGAACAAACTGGCCTTTGGGTACTAGAGGGCCAATAGGTTCAAATGGGAGGGGCGTCAGCCTGGAGAAAGCATTTGTTTAAGGTCTGGTCTGGGAAGTGATATTCATTTTGAGCTGATCCCTCAGAGGAGAAAGTGGAAGAGGATTTTACTTTTGAAGTCAGTATGACATAGGTGAGAAAATCACTGGAAATGCCTACAGTGGCTCAGTCATGAGAGGTATCTTGGCAAGCCTCAGAGTAGAAGGACTTAGAACCCATTTGGGCAAATGAACCACGTGTATGTGTGTAGCGTCAAATGTGTGTGTGTGTGTGTGTGTGTGTGTCTCTTTGTGTGTGTGTGTGTGTCATGTGTGTGTGTGTGTGTGTGTGTGAGTGAGTGAACTTGATTTTTTCTGTGCATGGGGCAGAGATGCTGAACACACTGGGCCTGAGAGAGGTGACATGGAACATTTGGAAAGGCTTGGTATTTGCTGCCTTGAATCAACATGTCACTGCAGAAGAGGCAGTTAATCCATACCATGGATCAGGAGAACTGCCAAGGTATGTGTGGTTTAAACTGAGATCTGTAGGTCTGGGAAATTACTGAGCAAAGCGAGGAGACAGCAAGTTCATAATCTTGTTGGTTGCAGAGGATGGAGAAGACAAGCCTTTCTCACTTTGAGCTAGGAGTTCAGAAGAGAATAGAAGAGAAATAGAAGGAGATGATGTGTGGGGTAGAAAGTAGGGCTACAAATCACCCAGGGGCCTTAAAAAGCTGTGTTCAGTAGAATCTGAGGCAGGTCATGGTCTGATCCGATGAGCCTTGTAGCTTAGAGTGCCTGGATACTTCAAAGGTGCCCATGATATAGCTTAGCCTGGTTTCCCACAGAGCCCCACAGGCCCCAGCAACATGTGACTCAGATCCTCAGCTGTTTGGTCAGTTGGCTGATGTTTGGGGAATATATTTACTTGGACTATAGCAAAGGCTAGCCATCCTTTAGATTTCAAACGCACATTGTAAGCCCCCACCCTGATCCTAATGTAGATTTGTGGCTGGTTCGGTGGAATTCATTCTGCACTAGAAGAGTAGACATTACCCAATGTTTATGGATGGCTGAGTCTAAAATATCCATTCTGAAGTCCAGTGAAGGGATGAAATTCCTTGTTACTTTCAAGATTCTCTGTCTTTTTTTCCCCCGTGGAGGAACATAAGCATTCATGAGTTTTAGCCTAGAGCTGGGTCCTTTTTCTAATCCTACCTTGTATAAAGGGAGAAACATTTTGGGGGCGATACAGCTGTTTGGATGAAAATAGTCTCAGTTTACAAAGAGTACCCTAAAAAAATACATTCCCTTATCAAGCTCTCTATTTATCATGTTTCAGACATCCAGAAGGCTCAGGGTTGCAGCCCAGCATGGCTCAGAGGCCTATCCCTGATATCAACACTCATCAGGATTCAGGACTTAAATATAAAACAGTAGCTTCAGCAGACTCCATACCAAGAGAAAAAATGCAACAGGGGCTGAAGCCCTGAGCCTTGGCTCACTGTGCTCTCTGAAGACACAGGATTTCCTGGGGGGGTGTGTGCATGTTCTGTCAAACATGATCTGAGATTAAGATATATTTAATTTTGTCTACTGCCCTATTGTCATGTGTATATCATGATGAGTATATCATGGAAGGTCTTGCTTTCTCCTTACTAACAACAAGCCTTCCCTATGGGGGCCAGATTCAACTACCCATACTACTTGTGGTCTCTGTGTACCTTTGCCTCTCTCCAAAGCAGCACCTGCAATATTTTATTACACTCACACATGTCTATATTAGAGATACTGCCAGGATTTCCTTTATCCTCTCTGAATTTGGGGAGGATACTAGAGCCTTACACACAAAACACATGCTGAATGGATGAATAAACAGCTGAACCCACTCAGAACCCCTTTTTAAGAATACCCTAGATGTATTTTAGGGGTGTGTGGTTGCCCTCAACTGCATCACTAGCTTTTGCCCTAACATGCTCATTACTTGTTCTCATTTAATGATGGTGTGATTAGATCTGTTGATGCTTCCTGCTTTGTGGGAGTGGGGTGTGATATTGTCCTTTTTTTTGACTTCTTGGAGTTCGTGGTTTTGGCAGTCCAATTAAATGGACTGAAGGCTGTAATACAAAGGTTTCTTTGGGAATCCAGGAGGAATTATGTATGTTATGAAGGACCTGAAGCACATGTAGAAATTGGGCCAGAGCAAGGAGATGCAAAGCATGCAGAAAGATCCAAGACCTACTGCACTCTGCAGCTGTAAGCAAGAACATACTGAATCTTTTGATTTGCATCCTAGTGGGTAAATCTTAGCACATTTCCCACTTATTTCTAGATGACTCCACTCCGAGTCTGATCCAAGCAGGTGGGTGTGGGAAAGTAGAGCAGTGGCAGGTTGTTTTCTCAATTGTCCATCACCTCTTCTGAAATATTGTCCAGACAGTAGCCCCTAGGCCAACAGTGAACTCTTCCTTCTGCCACAATTCCCTATGCCCTGGCACAGCCAGGTGTTCAAGAGGCAGACAGTGTGGGATCATAACCTTCTATTGATCTTGATGTGCACTTAACTTTTTTCATTCTCAGCCTTTAACTCAGTAGAATGGTACTTTGTGTGAGTATCCATGCCCATGTGCACGATTATCTACATGCATGATAGTAGCAACTGAGCCCAGTGAGTGCTTCATATTGCCATTCTTCTGAGGATACCCTAGAGCCCATGAACTGCTCATTCAAATCAAGCTAATTATAAGAACTCTCACCAGCATAGAATTGTGGAACCATGCTATTCACATTGCCACACTCTTCGTGCTGGCAATATTATAATTTCCATCTTACAGATGAGGAAATAGAAGGTCAAAGATGGAAAGTTACTTCTTCAGAGTCCCAATCTATGTTACCAGCTGGAATCCTTCCACCCTCTCCTGCTGTTGTTTTATGCTCATATTGGTGTGGCTCAATGGGCAGAGGCTATAGAGGTTTCTGTCCCTGTTCCTTTGAGTCCTTCTGTAATAAGATGTGGTTAGATACTCACCCATTGCACTAGGGAACACCACATAGTAGCATGCAGGCATTTGTTGAATAGGAAGGGTTTCTGAGCCTATAGCCTGACAAAAGTCAGCAGCCCCCAAGTCTCTCCTATTTAGTTTGGAGGGGGACATATGCAAGCCCCTCAGAAGCAAACGTGTGTCAAGATGCAGGGAACAGTCACAAACAGTTGATTGCATCAGAAATGATTATCAAACTTTTGGAGGAGGTGGGAAGTCTTGTGTTGCTGGAACTCTCGATTCCCTTTGCAGAAAGTTCTAATGCCTTTCCTTTGAGAGATCCCATGTAATTTATATTCAAAATCTTGCGGTGGCCTGTCTGCCTCTTCAGGAGTCAGGGCAGGCAGTGGGAAATACATCTATTCAAAATGCCTCAGTTTATTATCTGGCAAATCCTGCTAGGGAGGCATCACTGGTAAAACATGAGTCTCTGGGGCATTGAATGACTGTTTAAGCATTGGAGCTTAGATTCAAACTCAGATCTGAGCAGCCTCTAAGCTGTGAATGATGCAAGGTCCTTTTTGGCATAGGATGGTGTCATGGTAGGTGGCAAGGAAAATTAAGGAGTGATTTGTATTCAGAATTCATGTAGCAGCTCTGGACTCATGGATGAGACTAGAGAAGTGGAGTGGGATAGCTGTACTACATGGGACCAGGAAGGTAGATGGAAGCAATGCATTGCTTCTTGAGTTGGTCATGTAACTAAGAACTCAGTCAGGGCCCACAGTGGGGTGGCTGCAAATAGGCAGAGACTGAGATCACAGGAGAAGATAAAGGGTCAGGGTCAGGATGTTAAAGTCTTTGGCTGACAGTGGACAAGAATCGACATCAGGTCCTCTGGGAGAGGCCAGCTCTGCTTCCAGGCACACTGCTGAGCCTCTCAGTTGGTGCTATCAGCCCCAGCTGTAGAAAGAGGAGGTGACATGACAGGTCTACAGAGCATGCTACCCACCAGCTGAGAGTTTGATTTCTTCCTGGCCTCCTGCCAACCAGGTGGCTGCTGACCTCTTCATGGAGAGTGGGGGAAGGAGGTTTGCTTCATGTCTGTGCTTTGCATGGTTTAAGGATTATTAGTGCTTCTGGGAATGAGCTCTCTGGAACAAGGGACTGGACCAAAGGAGGAAGATGAGTTATTCACACATCACTGATTTGAAAGGTTGGCTTGTCTGACAGAAAGAGCTCTGGATTTTCCTAGGCACCTTACAGAGTACCCAGTGTCCTCAGGAAGAAAAATACACTCTTGGGTTAAATGGGATCTTCAGTTAAGTGGGAGTAAGGAGAATGACAGACATCATAAGGGTCACAGCACCAGCTGCTCAGGGCAAAGCTGCTAGCTGGAGGCACACTGACCTCTATAAAGGATCATTGCCGAAGCTATCCCAAAGTTATGCCAAGCAGTTTCTTTCCTGTACATACTCTACTGACAGTTTCCCCATACTCACTCTATACTGGGCTTCTGCGCAATGAGAAATGGGATGGGTATCAGCTGAACTGGCATTTGGACCAGAGCCCCATAGAGGAAGAAATATTCTCTCTCTCTCTCTCTCTCCCTCTCTCTCTCTCTCCCCCTTTTCCCCTCCCCTCTCTCTGTCTCTCTCCTCCCTCCCTTTCTGTCTCTCCCTCTCTCTCTTCCTCCTCCCCCTCTAAGGATATGACCATTTGTTCAGCTTTTGCTTCCATCTATCATCTCATGAGAATCATCCTTCTTCAGCCTTGGATTCCTTCAGCAGCCCTCTATAAATATTCTCACCTCAGCTGACCAAAGTGTTCACCTCTAGCCCAAGTTCAACAGTCAGCATCATGATATTTCAGTCATGGCTGCTTTTTAGTTTGCTCTTCTATGCCTAGTTTGTATGCCTAGTTTGCCTCAAAAATTGACAGTATTGTGTTCCACTGTATTCCTACAACACTCTCACTTGTACCACTCAAATTCTATAAAAATGATTGTCTAAAAATCAGGTGACCTGTATCCCATTCTAAGGATACATCTCTTCTCATCTTACTTGACACACTGGATCCTATTAGTTTTGGCTCCAAACTCTTTTGCCCCCTTCATTTTGGTAGCTCACCTCTCTTCTGGTCCTCCCATATCTCTGCCTTTCCTTTTCCATGTAGGTGTTTGCTAAGGTCTCTTCCTTGCTCCTCTTCTCACCTCACTATCTCCCAGTCCTCTTCACATCCATGACATCAAAACTTCTCCCTTAGGTCCACATGTAGCTTTACCTGGCTATGTGTTTGCACAGGAGTGTTGAGGTTTGTGAGCCATGGTTAGGGATGCTTTAGAAAGATAGATTGATACAGGATATAAATGGGTTGTTGTGAAGATGAAAAACAATAGCCTTTGGTCCTGCTTGGATAGGAAAGAGAATAAAATTCAAAACTCATGATTATTTGGTTTCTTAACTTATTGTGGGTGCCTAATAAAAGGCAGTTTATTACTGCTAATTAGTGAGCTGTGAGTAAATTTTTTCTCCTATTACATGAAAGCAAGCAAAAAGTACATATTTTATTGTGTAAGGTTTTCAAAAGGGCGATGGAAAATACTATTGATTGAATGACTACGAGAATAAATGGATAAGATAATTAATTAACCCGGAGGAATTGAGATCTTGCCACTTTCAGTTATTCATCTGGTGATGTATCATCTTGAGAGCTATTCATGCCAGGTGCCCAGTTCTGCCTTTGCTCACCCTGACAGGAACCCCCCTGATTCTTAATTTGAATAAAGCCAACACTATTGGGATGAGTAAGTTTCTATTTCAACTTGGAAGTTAGTTTCTAAATCCCATTTTTCTCCAGCAAGATAGAGAAAATACTGTGTAATTTGTTAGTTCCATGGTGGGACCTAAAACTGCCAAGGTCAGTGAAGGCAATGGGCTCAAGGCAAAGCCATTGTTGGAAGATACTCACGTTTTTAGTATTTAAAACCTTAGCTGTGGTAAGATGTATACAACATCAAGCTGAGTGTCTTTATTATATGGTTTTAGTCTTTTGGTGGTTAGCATTGACAGATGGGTGAAACAAGGCATAGGGAAGCTTGAACGATGAGTCCTAAGTTATGGTATTGCTAAGAAGTGCTGGTGTGCTATTGCATAGTAGTTAAGCATAGCTAGAAATTGCATTATGAGTTGCTCAGAAAGTCAGAAGAAGGGATTTTGAATCTTCTTGGCTTAAGAAATAAATATTTGAGATCAATATGTTTAATGCAAGTACAGAATGTGTATATTAGAAATACCAAATGGTATCTCATTCACATGACTAACTTTTGTGTTTTCCTGAATTAGTTCAGAGCAATTTAATTAAAACACATTTTTATTGAATTTGTGAAATCCTATATATTGATGGAATCACTGGTCTTTCTATCTGTATGAGGGTGACTACATTAGGGAACTTATGTGAACACAGTCATGTATTATTTCAACCCTTCCTTCCTTCCTCCTTCCTTCCTTCTTTTCTTCATTATTGAAAGGGTTTCATTCTATAACACAGGCTAAAGTCAAGTCACATCAATCTCCTCCCTTTGGAGGAGACTTGAGATCATTGACATGAGCTACCATGCTTCACTTCATATTTGTGTTTGATGAATGGCTTATTTCACTCAACTTACATTCTCAGGTTTTCTTCATGTTGGAGCCTATGTCAGAATTTCCTTCTTTTAAAAGGCTGTATGAGATTCTGTAGTTAGGCACAACATGTAGCAGGTTTTAACTTGATGGATTTGGAGATGGGACATTAGGTTCCAGAATGCTGTACCTATGAATGCTATGGATTAAAGAGATTTTAGGAAAGAAAAGCATACAGATTTAGAGTGTTCTCCACCTTAAATCTGTGCTCATATGTATAGACTTTATGTTCACAGTTTATCTTCTGTGTTATTTTCCAAAGTTTAGTACAATCTTCTGGAACTAGAGCCTGTCTTAGCCATGAGAAAGAGATCAATGGGAGGCATTGATGGCTGGATGGAAGGCTTAAGTAGGACATGGCACATTCTCCTTGTATAGTCAGCTCTAATGGCGTCA
The DNA here is from genome assembly GCF_943737965.1 of Phodopus roborovskii. Lineage (NCBI taxonomy): Eukaryota > Metazoa > Chordata > Mammalia > Rodentia > Cricetidae > Phodopus > Phodopus roborovskii. The sequence continues at coordinate 103,964 of NW_026125324.1, read as the reverse complement.
TTGGGAAGCAAATTTAGTGACCTCAAAAGGACCAAAGCAAAGCACAGCTGGAGGCTGGGATTGCTGCATTCTAATACTTTCCCATGCATAGGGCCACTCTAAGATATTTGTTTGTGGTCTTCCTTGTACATCTTGGTACTGGGCAGTATGTATGCTCTTGCAATTTTCTTTGTTTCTGGCATATGGGTGAAAAGTTCTCCTTAAACCATACCCAATCCTGGGGAGCCTTCCCCTCTACAACATCAGAACCCCACTTTGCATACATTGATGTCTTGAAAACGATGGTGGTGCACCAGTTTCTATTTAATGATGCATTTTAATTCTTATTATTATCCTTCTCTGCAAAAAGGTTCGTTTTAGACATGCTGGATGCAACAGAGACCTTTGAAACTGGGCAAATTTCAGAGTCTGTAAATCTATTTGTAAACTAAATGCTGTGTAAAAGTTGAGCTTGTTTGAAAAATTCATATTATTTAAAAGAATTCATATTGATGTGTTCCTGTTCCAGTCTCTCTCCCTGTTTCTGTCTCTTTGCCCTATTTCTGTTTGTGTGTATCTCTCTCCATATCACTCTGTGTCTCTCTCTCTCTAGTCTCTCTCTCTCTCTCTCTCTCTCTCTCTCTCTTCTCTCTCTCTCTCACACACACACACACACACACACACACACACACACACTCCACTTGGAGGAAAATGACTCTTGACTCTTTTGCCCTTGTGCATTGAAAATGTGCTCCATGCCTGCTGGCTTTCTGGAAACCCTTTCAGGCTTGCTTCCTGCAGCCCCTGCAACTAGCTGAATTACCATTCCTCACCCTCAGCTGAAAGGGAGGCTGTTAACAAAGCCCAAGGAGCAAAGGGGCCAAGAAAGGCAGCTCAGAGGCAGGCTGCACCACGAGGATTGCAGCAGGAATATAAATGGCTATTTCTTTTTCTTTAAAGAAGGATTTTAAAGGTTATCAAGTGACTCCCTTTCAATAGAGAACAGAAATACCAGAGACCACAGTTGTTGAGGCAAGTTGACTGCAAGCTTAAAGTGGTCAAGAGGCTTGGGAGAGGGTGTTATTTGGAGCACACTAAAAGGGCACAGTCTGAACTTGGTCAGAAAAAAATGAGGTTCATCGTTCAGATTCCAACACTTCACAGAATCACATTAGTAAATCAGAAAAAACACTGCCTCTGGCCTTCAGCAGAAAGATGTTCCATCTGTTTTCAGGGACACCTGAAAACACCATCATTGAATCAGTGGAACTTTGGATACAATGCTGAGCCATCTCTGTTTTCTTCCTTAAAGTGAACATCGAACAATTTAAAGCCCCCTTCCTCAGGGGAGGTTTCTCAGGAAAAGTTCTTCATTCACACGAGGCAGGTAGGTGCTTCTTAGGCACTACCAATGATAATAGCAACTAAATGTCACTGTCTCAAAATCACAGAATCCTTCTGTGTATGGAATACTTGCATGGTGTCTTTGAAAGGGGCCTATAAGTGCCCCAGCAAGCCTGTGAGTGGCTATACATTTTGGCTCAGTTCATTTTATTGGAGATGTGTGGGGATTTGGTGTTTTGAAACAGAATGAGATTCTGTTTGTCCTGGTTTCTTTGAATGTTTTTATTTACCCAACATATGTTCTGTTTTCTTGGAGCGTGCGTCCTTCCCAGCATTTCAAGGTAGAAGAGCCATTAGCACCTAATGAGAGTCTCTCTCTCTACTGGTGTGCCACTTAAGATGTTCAAGAGTGTGCTTGAATGTTAACCTTTCAATGCATCTTTGTAATGGCATGTCATCCTTAAAAATGAGGTGTCAGCATCCCACAATAGGCAATAGACACTGATTTTCAACCTGAAACCACCAGCAATACTTTCTAGGTGCCTCATAGAGGTTGATGATGTTATAAAACACCCTGAAATGGAGAGTCAGGGGTGAATGCTGCTTGGGAGAACTTTTTCCATTCTGCTAGGATCCATGCTACTGAATGAGTAAATACCTTATGGGATGATATATTCTCATGACTGTCAAGCATTTCTCTGGGGTCCTGTAGCACCCCATTTAGAATTTTGTAGATGTCAACTCTATTAGTTAGGTGGCTCCAATTTTATCTACAGTAACTAATGTCACTAGCAAAGACATTTTAAGAATTTATGGATCAAAAATAATTGTCTTCAAGATGCTCAGAAAATTAGCAGGATTATCTCTGTAGTTTTGCCTCCATTGCTAAGAAAGCAAGCCCTTCATCTCTCTTTATGTAATTGCCAGTTAGCGTTCTAGAGCTTTCTCTGTTCATGTAGTGGTTCTTATTGCCATCCATTCAAACATATCAGACCCTTCTGACTGAAGACAGTCTATTCCTCTTTCAAGTCAGAGTTCTCTAATCTTCACTCAGATTCTCTAGGGGAGGGTCACTCCTCCCTTCTTTCTAGTAAATGTTCTGGTACCTTGTTTAAAAGTCTGCAATGGCGCTCTTCGTCCTAAGTTATAAATGGATGTTTGTATATTTCTCTCCTGTCACATTCAGAGCTCAAGTATAGTGATGAAAATGCATTTTGTTCACCACTGTTCAATATTATCTAGGATATATTTGACATTCACAACATAGTTGATGAAAAACTGGAGTATAACTATTAATTGGTGTTAAAGCTGGTGTAGGATGGTATGTAAGTTTATTTTCTCATTCTTGTTACAAAAACAATGTAAACAGTGATAATTTTGGTTCACAATTTCAAGGGTACATTCCTCAATGGGTGGAAGTGAATGGAGGTAGGGACATGAAAGGACTAGTCACATTGTGTTTGCTGTCAGGTATCAGAGAGAGATGAGTGCCTTCTCAGCTTGCTTTCTCTTTTTATTAAGTCCAGAACTCCAGCCCATAGGATCGTGCTGCCAATAGAGTGGGTCTTTTTTCCTCTGATAAGCCTTATCAGCAATGCCCTCCAGCCATGCCCAGCAGTGTTTCTCCTAATTGTCCTCCTATCAGGTCAAGTTGACAATCAGGCTGACTATCACAGAGACAGGGATGAACTCATCAGAACATAATCAGTTGGAAGAAACTTTAGTGACTTTATGGGTGAATCTTGCCCTTTTGCATAGGACTAAAGAAAGGGCTTAAAACCAGAAGTTGCTTGATCTGGGGCACACATGACATAGAGATGGATCTATCACTCAGGGCACTAAGTTTCTTTCTATACTGGTGATTTTTTTTCTATAGCAGTAACCTCACCCCCAAGGCTTTGTCCTACAGGAAGTGAGGTCTATAAAGCAGTAGTCACTGAAGGGCATAGAGAGAAGCAAAGATACTTTGCTCTCTAAATTTTTACATACAGCCCTTTCCAGAGTTGTCAGATCAAATCCCAGGGACAGAGGCTCTGGAAAGCAAATGTCCACATGGAACCCATACAGTGATGAGAATAATGGAGTTTATGCGGCAGTTGGAATCTTCTTTATGTTCTTGGGCCCCACTTTTTACTCACGGCTGTGTCCTAATGGAGGCCAGAAGGGATTATGCACAATGATTGCCGTTCTTGGAGATCCTGAATCAGTTTCTTTTCTTGTTGCTGTGCAAATATACTCTAACAAAAGCAACTTAGGGGAAAAGGGGTTATATTAGCTGACATCATGGTAAAGTCAAGGCAGAAGGAGCTTTAAGGAGTTCGTCCCATTGCATCTACAATCAAGCATAGTGTTGAATGCATGCTGCTGCTCAGCTCCCTTTGGAAGCCAGGGAAGGGTGTCACCCACAGCGGGAAGTTCTTTCTACCTCAATAACACAATCAAAATAATCCCTTATAGTTATGTCCAGAGCTCAATCTCACAGGTGATTCTAGATTCTAACAAGTTGTCAGTGAATAAATAGTCATCATATAGCCCATTCTGGGATCCAGTGTGGTGAAAAGTCTAGTTCAAAGGTCAGTGGCCTATGAGAACCAGTTTTCTTATAGCATTCACATAGTAAGTAAGTAAATAAAAAAATAAATAAATGAAAATAAAATCAAAGCATAGTTGCCACTTTTACCGCTTGAAAATACTGGATTTCACTTTCAACTTTATTTTTTTAAATTTATTCTTCTTTCATATCTTGCAACCCAACCTCAGTATTCCTTCCCTCCTCTCTTCCCATCCTGTCCTACCTTTCCTCTTCCCCATAGCCACTCCTCCTCAATTTAAACTAAATCTTTGATAAAAGGTAATTATTTAATGTGAGTACATCTGCTACAATTTGAAAATGATTTGAAATTTGATTCCCAGGGCCATAGTACTGAGAGATGGTGGGGTCTGCTAAGAGAGATTTAGTCATTAGCATTGGCCCTCAGGGACTGGGTTAATTCTTAGAGGGTTGAGTGGGTTCTTGCTCTCACAGGATTGTATTTATTGTTGTCAGTTGAGCTATTGTCAAGTAAGTTTGACTTCCTAGTCTTTCTCTTGCTTTTTTTTTCTGTCTCTCTTTCCCCCTCTGAGTAGGTCAGAGGGTACACATGGGTGTCATCTACCTTGTTTCTTTGTTTCTGTTTGATTGATTGCTTTTTAGGAGACAGGGTTTTACTATGTAGCCCTGATTGTATTGGAACTCACTTTGTATATACCAAGCTTGACTTGAACTTCAGATCTACCAAGCTTGACTTGAACTTCAGATCTACCAAGCTTGACTTGAACTTCAGATCTACCTGCTCTTGCCTCCTGAGTGCTGAGTGTAGAAGCATGCCCCACCATGCCATGCATTTATCTTTTGAGACAGGGTCTCTTACTGGGAAATGGGGCTTGCTAATTAGATTAGACTAACTGGCCAGTAAGCCCCAGAGATTCATTCCCCTCTTATGTCTCTCTCAGTGCTAGGATTATAATCACTTATCACAACATCCAAGTGTTGTTCCAGGGATGCTAACGATCAAGCTCAATTTCTCAGGGATCATGCAGCAAGCACGACCCTCACTGAGCTATGTCTCCCCACCTTCTTGCTACTTCTTTTCCTTTTTACATTTTTTATCTTGCCTTTACATTTTCTCCTATGATTCAAAGCAGTATAAGGCTTTGATTCCCAAGTTTCCAGAACTGCAAATGAAACCCCAATATGTATGCTTTACAAATTTCTCAGAATCTCGTGTTTTGGTATAGAAATGGAATATGGACTGAGATAACAATGCAGAACCTATGTATTTAAATGTACTATTTAAATGCCCATGCAACTTTTATGACATTTATTCCTCCTGAACAGCCAAGCTCTCAAAGTGTTTTTTCATAAGATGCATGGTCCAGGAGCAGGAGTCAAACACAGCCTAATAACTTTCTCCCAGATATTTTAGGTAATGGTAGGAACATGTTATCAAATATGCCTATTTAGACTCCGTTCTATCTTGAAAGCCTACTTAGTCTCAAATAATGATTTTTCTGATTTTCCCAATAGAATTACCCTATTATTCAGCCTCCAGTAAAGTTAACTTTGTTGCTAGATGGATGTCCTTTTTTTTTTTCAATCTGCCTGGACATGAGATTATATAAACAGCTTTGAACCTATGTGCAAATGTTCTCAGGATATCCAGGTAGGCTAGTTAACTTGAGTTTTCGTGACTTGTCCTTACCTAGAAAATTCACTGTGACTATCTCATCTGCACTAATTATTACCTGACTCCTAGGGTTCTTGGGAGGAATTAAAAAGAGATAAATCTTATTGACTGATGGTATTGTGATGGCACAGGGTCCTTGTTCTTCCATGGTAATTCTCCTCCCCCCTTGTTCCTGGGGGCAATAGATTTGATGTACTCCTCCAGAAGGTTCTATTCCACTCTTGCTGTGTTGACCTCCATGGGTCTCCATCAGGCTAATGGCAATAGCATTCTGAGGAGAGATGAACAGACTCAGAGCCAGGAGGCCTGGATTTCAGCCCAGCCTCCTGCTGCTTACAAGATAATGAAGATTGGGGAAACAAAATTAAATACAGGAAACAGAGCTACTGAAATGAAGTGAGTGATTATGATGATGATGACGGTAACAAACACTTGTGTATTTTCCATCAGTTCCAAAGCTTCTTGGGGAGATTTATTTTTGATAATGAGACATGAAACTGTTTATTTCATTCAATCAACAAGCCTATTTGGAACACCAATGTTGAGTTAAGCATATTCCAGGGTATAGAGTGTACAAATGTAAATAAGACTCAGGCTTGACCTCAAGGAATATCCACCTAGGAGGGCAGATGGCTGATAAACTCACAATGGCAGCAGCATACATTAACAGCTAAATGGATGCAATACAGAGAGTGTATGGGACACAGGAGAATCATGTTAATGAGGCTAGTTGGGGTAGTTCAAGCAGAGGGTCCCATGTGTCTTGTTCTTTACATATAAGCACAATATTGTAGCTGAGGGCCAAGCAAATGAGAATGGAGAAACAGAAGTGATTGTGTTCAGGACTTCACTGGACCCTTAAGAACCTTTTATTTCACTTGAGTTGTCTGATCAGCTTCCGATTCATTACCAATATTTTAAATCAATCTTAAGGATTCTCTGCTCAGGATTTGGAGACCCTAGAGTTGTAAATCCTTCTCCTACTCAAATCCAAAAGTGCGTAGCTGTAGCTTTCCATATATTCATACTAAAATTCTGTATGAATTTCTAAATTATAATAAAATTTGTCATCATATTTTATATCTAGAGTAAAAAAATGAAATCTTAATAATTCAGCATACTTTGATTCAATCTTAAGATTTAATCAGTACAAGAAAGGGAAATGTTAGTCATGTAAAGCCCACTAATCAGATTTATATCAAACAGAATACCATATGAATTTAAAAATTAAAACAGAGGATGCATTTTTTCTATCTGTTGTCTAAAATCCATGTGACTAGGAAATGTGTCAACTCAGAAAACTTAACATTCCAGAATGGGTATGTACAAAGCCTTATTTAAAAATCTTAAAGAAAGGCTCTGTCCTGTCCACCAAATTCCCAGAGACCTGGGGACAGCCCCAAACCATCCAAGGCTCCATCTGCCTAGGCCCCACCCCCCATTGGGAAAGGTGAGTATTGAGCTTTCTCCTGCTCCCCTTATTACCCCTGTTGAAGGCACTTGACCTTGCCCCCACTTGGGGGCACCCCTTCTCACACCCCCAAACCATCCAGCACTTCATCTCCCACCATTGGAGCCTTTTGTTAATTAAGAACACTTTTATTTTAGACAGAAAACAGGAGGTGATGAGAAATATCATTCTGTAAATATGTTTCTATTATTGGTTAATGAATAAAGCACTGTTAGCAAATAGGAAGGCAAGATAGGTGGGACTAGGAGACAAGGAGGATTCTGGGAGATGTAGTAAGTGAGTCAAAATGTAGGACCAAGAGGAGTAAGAGGTCCAGACTCTTTCTCGGTAGGATAAGACCACATGGAAACACTTACATTGATAGAAATGGGTTAACATTTAAGACAGAGCTAGCCAATAAGAAATGCTAGTAACATGCTAACAGCTTTATATCTAATACAATGTTTCTGTGCGTTATTTGGGGTAGATGCAGATCTGGGACCAGGCTGGCAGGAAACTGCTCATAACAGCAGCCTTGACCCTGCTGCCACTAGGGAGAGGAAGATCAACCACCTACACCTCAGACCCCACCTACACCACCGGAGGAAAAGAGACCCTGAATCACAGGCCCCACCTGCACCCACTGGGGAAGAGATCAATAAATAACTGTACATAAAACTTTCTGTCCTGCTTGGTCTCACAGCTACGTTGCCCCAAATAAACACACAAAGAGCAGCAAAGGAAAAAGGCCAGGTAACATATAACATCAGACCTATCAGAATTACACCTCACTTCTGAATGGAAAGTCTGGAAGTCAGAAGGTCCTGGATATATGTTCTACAAACAGTGAGAGACCACAGATACCAGCCCAGACTACTATACCCAGCAAAGATTTCAATCACTATAGGTGGAGGGAAACAAGATATTCTATGACAAAACCAGATTTAAACAATACACATCCACAAATTCAGCCCTACAGAAAGTACTGGAAGGAACACTCCAAACCAAGGAAGTTAGCTACACTCACAAAAATATAAGCATAGATAATCACACATTACCAAAAGCAAACAAACAAAAACAAACAAACAAACAAAACAAAGCAAAAACAAGGAAACACACGCACACACAATACCACCACCAACAAGAAATCCAAAAATAACAGGAATTAACAATCAATGGTCATTAATATCCCCTAATGTCAATGTTCTTAATTGGCCTATAAAAAGACACAGGATAACAGAACACATTTAAAGACAAAAGCCATGCTTCTGCAGCATACAACAAAAGCACCTCAACTTCAAAGTCAGATGTTACCTCAGAGTAAAGGGTTAGAAAAAGATTTTCCAAATCAAATAAAACCAATAAACAAGCTAATAGCCAACAATTAGATGTCAAACTAAAAGTCATCAAAACAGATGAAGATCATTTTATATGTGTTACAGGAAAAAGCCATCAAGATGAAGTCTCAGTCCTGAACATCTATGCCCCAAATATAAAAGCATCCACATTTGTAACAGAAACATTACTAAAACTTAAATCACATATAAAACCCCACACACGTATAGTGGAAGATTTCAACACCCCACTCTCACCACTGGGTAGGACTATCAGACAGAACCTTATCAAAAAAAATAAAAGAACAAAACAGAAGTCATGACTCAGTTGGGTGTAATAGACATCTATATAATACTCCATCCAAACACAAAAGAATATATCTTCTTCTCAGCCTCAGTTTCACCTTCTCTAAAATGGACCACATATTAGGCAATAAAGCAAACCTCAACAGATACAAAAAAAAAATTGGAATAACTCCCTGTATCTTATCAGATCACCATGGATTAAAGTTAGAATTCAACATCAGGAAAAATTGCAGAAAGCCTAGAAACTCATGGAAATTGAACAATGCTCAGTTGCATCACTCCTGGGTCAAGGAAGAAATAAAGAAATTAAAGACTTCCCAGAATTCAATTATAATGAAGGCAGTGCTAAAAAAGAAAGTTCATAGTACTGAGTGCCCACATGAAGAAACTGGAGAATAGTCACACTAGAGAATTAACAGCACAACAGGAACAAAAAGGAGCAAACTCACCCCACAGGAGTAGAAAACAGGAAATAATCAAATAAAGTGGAAGCAAAGTAAGCAGTACAAAGAATCAATGAAACAAAGAGTTGGTTTTAAGTTACTGGGGAAAAGTATTTCTATTTTGTTTCCACAGAAAATGAAAAGATGTGGATTCCTTCCAGACTAATGTGGTTTGATCACACCAGACCGCCTGAAACAGAGTACAAGCTGATCCTACATTCCAAACAGCTGGACAAAACAGCCCTACAGACTACAGCTAGGATATCTGAATCTTCTTCGAATCCCCCAAGACAGCGCCCCTTACCAGCAGGAAGTAGTTTGGAAAGAACGACGCCCAAATTCCCAAATATTGTGTATAAATGTTTGTTTTCATTTAATTGGACTTTGTTATATAAAATTAAATAAAATATACTCTATATGCATAAAAAAAAAAAACAAAGAGTTGGTTTTTTGACAAAATCAACAAGATAGGCACTTTGTCCAAACTAACCAAAAGGCAGACAGAAAATGTGCAAATTAACAAAATCAGAAATGAAAATGGGGATATAACTTTCGGACACTGAGGAAATCCAGAGAATTATCAGGCCATACTTTGAAAGCCTGCACTCTACAAAGTTGGAAAATTTAAAGGAAATGGAAAATTTTCTGGATAAGTATAACTTACCAAAAATAAATCAAGAACAGACAAACAAATTTAAATAGACATATAACCCCTAATGAAATAGAAACAGTTATCAAAAAGTCTCCCATGCAAAACAAAACAAAACAAAAACACAAAATAACACAAACCAGATGGTTTCAGTGTAGAATTCTATCAGAAATTCAAGGGCATACAAATTGGAAAGGAAGAAGTTAAACTTTCACTATTTGTAGAAGACATGATAGTTTACATAAGTGACCCTAGGAATTCTACCAGGGAACTCCTATAACTGTTAAACACCTTCAGAAAAAGTGGTAGGATAAAAGATTCACTCAAAATAATCAGTAGCCCCCTATATACAGACAATAAATTGGCTGAGAAATCAGAGAAATGTCCCCCTTCACAATAGTCACAAATAGCATAACATATCTTGGAGTAATTGTAATCAAACAAGTTTTTGTATAACAAGAACTTTAAGCCTTTAAAGAAAGAAGTTAAAGAAGATATTAGAAAATGGAAAGATCTCCTATGTTCTTGGATAGGTCAAATCAACATAGTAAATATGGCAATCTTACCAAAAGCTATGTACAGATTCAATGCAATCCCCATCAAAATCTCAGTACAATTCTTCACAGACCTTGAAAGGACAATATTCAACTTTATATGGAAAACCAAAGACCCAGGACAGCCAAAAAACCCCTGTACAATAAAGGAACTTCCAGAGGCATCTGCATTCTTGACTTCATGTACTATTTCAGAGATATAGTAATGAAAACCACTTGGTATTGTCACAAAAACAAACAGGTAGACCAATGGAATTGAATCAAAGTCTGTGATATTAATCCACACACCTATGAACACCTGATTTTTGACAAAGCAGCTAAAATTATACGATGGGAAAAAAGAAAATATCTTCAACAAATGGTGCTGGAAATACTGGATGCTGACATGTAGAAGATTGCAGATAGATCCATATCTATCACCTCGCACAGATCAAAGACCTTAAGATAGATTAAGCCACACTGAACCTGTTAAAAGATAAAGTGGGAAGTACTCTTGAACACATTGGTATAGGAAACCACTTGCTGAACATAACACTGGTAGTACAGACACTGAGATCGACAATTAATAAATGGGACCTCCTGAAACTGAAAAAACTTCTGTAAGGCAAAGGACACAGTCAATGAGACAAAATGGCAGCTTGCAGAATTGAGAAAGGTCTTCACCAATGTCAAATCTTACAGAAGGCTGATCTCCAAAGTACACAAAGAACTCAAGAAGGTAGTCACCAAAACAACAAATAATCCAATTTAAAAACTAGGTACAGATTTATATAGAGAATTCTCAATAGAAGAATCTCAAATGGCTGAAAGGCACTTAAAAATTTTGCTCAACATCCTTAGCCATCAGGGGAAATGCAAATCAAAACAACTCTGGTTATCATCTTAACCTGTCAGAATGGTTAAAAAAAAAATCAAAGACAGTCTATGCTGGAGGGGATTTGGAGAAAGGGGAACTCACCTCCATTGTTGGTGGGAATGCAAACTTGTACAACCACTTTGGGAATCAATATGGCAGTTTTTCAGGAAAATAGGAATCAGTTTATTTCAAAACATAACAATAATACTCTTAGGAATATTCCCAAAGGACACACATTCATACCACAAAGACATCTTTTCAATTATGTTCATGGCAGCATTATTTGTAATTGTCTGAACCTGGAAACAGCCTAGATATCCTTCAAGTGAAGAATGGATAAAGAAAATGTGGAATGTAGTACTTCTCAGGGGTTCTAAAAAAAAATGATATCTTGAAATTCACAGGCAAATGCTTAGAACTAGAAGAAACCATCCTGAATGAGGTAACCCAGACACAGAAACAAAAACATGGTGTGTACTCACTCACAAGTGGATATCAGACATAAAGCAAAGGATACAATCCACAACCCCAGGGAATCTAGGAAACAAGGAAGACCCTAGGAGATCTCTGAGTAGGGGGAAAGGGACAAAATCTCCTGAGTAAACTGGGAGCATGGGGTGAGGGCAGGAGAACATGAGGGATCGCGAAGGTTGAGTTGGCAGAAGAACAGAGAAAGAGCAAGGAAAGATATCAATAAGAGGAGCTGTTATGGACTTAAGGAGAAATATGGCACTAGGGAAGTCTCCAGTAATCCATAACAATGACCCCAACTAAGAATCTAAGCAATAGTGCAGAGGCTATCTTAAATGCCCTTTCCCCTATAATGAGATTGATTACTACCTTATATGCCATCCTAGAGCCTTCATCCAGTAGCTGACGAAAGCAGAAGCAAACACCCACAGCTAAGCATTTATCCCAACTCTTGGAATCCAGTTATAGAAAGGAAGGAGAAAAGGGGTCAAGACCATGCTGGAGAAACCCACAGAAACAGCTGAACTGAGTAAGTAGGAGCTCACAGACCCCAGGCTGGCAATTGGGGAACCAGCATAGGACAAAACCAGGTCCCCTGAACATGGGTGTCAGTTGGGGGATTTGGGCAGTCTGTGGGGGCCTCTGACAGTGGAACTAGTATTTATCCCTAGTGCAGGAATGAAGCTTACACAATCCTTATGGGAGGAGTCATGGCTTGTAGAGGTGGGTCATTAGAAGTGGATATTTGTGAGCACATATACACAGAAGATGTGTGTGTGTGTGTGTGTGTGTGTGTGTGTGTGTGTGTGTGCATTCATGTGAGTATGCATGTTTAGGTATGTATCTGGAGGGAGCAGAGCTTGATGTCAGGTGTCTTTCTCAGCCTTTCTCCACCTTGTGGTTTGAAAGAGAGAATCTCCCCAGCTCCTAGGGTAATGGCCAGGTCTTGATTCTGCCCCAGGTCCTCCAATTCCCAGTCTACCAATATGTGTGCTAGCTATAAACTTGTGCCACTACCAACTGAGCTATGTCAACCTCCACACAACCATGAACTTCTCCTTGGTCAAGTTGTGTTTGTCAGGGTTTAGATGGAACAATGAGAAGAGATAACTAATTCAGATGCTGTGTCTTTTGATCCTCCAGCAGACTAGACTGGACATATGTTCATAGCTATCTACAGGTTTTAGCAGTATTCTTTGAGTTTTAATTTACATATATTTTTAAAACTTGGAAGTAGGAGTCCAACATTCAGTAGGGGAACATAGAATTAAAGATATGCATGCAACAATCATCTTTTTATCTAAATCTATCAAACTATTGATCACAGACTATGAATATGCATAGAAAAGGGAGTTTCAGGAATGGTTTTAAATTTAAATGTTAGGGAAATTCTCTGTCTGTCTGTCTGTCTGTCTGTCTGTCTCTCTCTCTCTCTCTCTCTCTCTCTCTCTCTCTCTCTCTCTCTCTCTCTGCCTCTCTCTGTGTGTTTGTGTGTGCATGTGTGAAGGAATGAAGATGAGAGTAAGTTAAGAACCAAAGGAAAACAATGCTAGAAGTGAGTTACAGATGGGAATGATGAATTAAAGAGGCTTTTTAAATCTCATTATTGTAGATGAAACTTCCTAAGGCCAAGTTCTCCAAGATGTACCAATATCTTCTTTTTTCTTCACCTCCACAAGACTTCTAAATATTAATTCCTATGGTTTAATTAGTTGTGCCTCAGAGGTGGTCAAGTGTGTTGTATTCTACCAGCAGTCAAAAACCAGGATGGGATGGCTGACTAGAGCATTTAGTCTTCAGGGACTTGAAGAAGAAAAATTCTTGTGAATAATAAAGATGAAAAGCAAAAGGTCAGAGGAATTACAGATTTTCCATCAATGAATTATACTTTTAAGCTTTAAACATGAAAGAAGCAGGAAATAAATTCATAGTGAATATCCAAACACCCATTATTTAGATTCTATAATTAAGCTTTTAATAGATTTCATTCATATGAATATTTTATATTATGTATGATAGAATAGATATCATATATGTCTACACACACAATACATATATGTAAAGTCCAAACTTAAGTTTGGACAATTCATTTTATTCCCCCTTAATATAAAGGTATAGAAAAATAGAACATAACTGAAAGTTGGGATAGGTTAAGTAGTAGAAGGTATGATGGTGTGCATTTGTGTATGTGTGTGTGATATGACAGCATGATTTTTGCTTATGGGAATGCTTAAATAGTAACACTAATGGTACTAAACAAATTAATATTTGGGAAGAGGTATTTGTGTGGGTAGTAAAAGGTAGGAGTATGTTGTTTATCCACAAAGAAACCAGCTTGAGTAAAACATACAGAGGGTAGAAACTACAGGATCTGATGAACAACAGTGTCTATTATAAGGTTTTTGACACTTTGAGTGAAAGACTAGATCCACTGGCCTGAAGTCCAGCACATCTATTCTTGCTCCTGATCTGCCTTCTGTTTCCAGCTTTGTTGTGGTTATGTCGCTGTGAAACTCTGGAAGAGTCTCATAACCAACTTCTCAGGTCTTCTGGGAGCTCAGCTGCAAAGTGTGTATAATGATGAGCATTATGACTATAAGGAGCTTGGAAAATTATTCACTGAGGGTGTAGGCTTTGCTGTAAGTTTTTATTATCTACATCTTTCCAGATGAATGACAAGCTGTGACCACTCTATCCTGTGACCTGTACAGTATCTTTTCTTCTATATGGAAACTTTGAGATACTGGATGAAGAACTCCACAGGCATTGTCTGTCTCCACTAATTTCCCTTAGTATTTAGCTATGGGCTTGAGTGTATTCCTCTAAAATTTCAGAATTGCATTTCTTTTTCTGTTTTGGTGAACTGTGTACCCTTAGTCCACATTTACCTTTTGTTTTTAGAGGGGGTCCTAATAAGTTTCCTAGACTGGCTATGATCAGTAATCCAGGCAGAACTTGGAATCACTCTCTTCCTGTATCAACCTCTTGAGGAACTGGAGTTAAAGAGTTGTGCCACAAGGCCAGACAACGCATGAGAACCTTAATTCTATAATGAGAACATTTTGGGAGGTGGGCCTAACTGGAGGTATAGCAATCATGGCAATGGAGCCCTCAGGAAAGATTACTACCTTTCTAATAGAAATGTATCAACTTATCACAGAAGTTTAGCCCCTCATCTCTCCATTTTTTTTTTTGTACTTGTTTGTCCTTCAGACTTCTACCATATTATGAAGCAGCCTGAGGTTCTCATTAGATATAGTCTTCCAAACTTGGACTTTTCAGCTTCCAGAGCCAAGAGGCTTTAAACATTCTTCATTTTGTTAATAGTCTACTCTCAAGTGTTCTGTTACAACAACAAAAATGCATTAAGGAAACTGTTGGACTATACTGTAGGACAAGGAACTGAAAAGATACTACAGCAGACTTGAGCCCACTCCCCTGCATCTGTGAATGATGCTTTGAGACAGCAACTGCCTTTCATTCCTTGGCTTCCTTCCTCTCAACTACAGAGCAGTGTCTAAGGCTTATAATTCATTATTGACTGTGTATGGTTCCTATTTATTCTAGCAGACACTGCATTTTCATACCGATGTCTCTTTGTTCTTTTTTACAGCTTTCCACACCTCCTTCCAGTGCTTGGAGATTTACATCTTGGTAGCTGACCTGCCACAAGTAACCCTACTTAACAAAGAAAGACTGCAAGAATATACTAGCTATATTTAGTGCTACCTAATTAGAATTCACTATCTTTGATTCATTTTCCTTCCTTCAGGATGAGGTTTTAAATGAAATCCTAAACTCTCTATATTTTCTTTTATTTAGATGGAGAAGCCTCAGGACTTGGAATTGGGTGGATTAGATGGAATAGGCATTGTTGTCGAGATTTCACACTATTTAGACATGGTTTTCTTGTCTATACACTCAAGATAATGTTTTCCTTACAAAGCTGCTGGGGACTGAGAGATCATGCATGCATATAGCCTTAGCATTATGCCTAAAAAATAGTAACAGTCATGGGATGTTAACATAACAGATCAATGAATGGCAATGATGAAACCAAGTAAGCAACCATAACCGGTACCAAGTGTTTCCCATGTTCCAGACTTGATGTTATGAATACCTCATATTTTAACCAATCCAGATAAAGAAATGGGAGGGTACTATGTCTTTTCTGAATATTTCCTCCCAGTAATGAAATGTATACATTAAAATCTAATCAAACTAGGTCTGTAATCTTCCTTTCAGTAATACAGTTAAAAGAATTTATCTTACAGTTCATTTTAAAATCATTATTTATTATTCAGCTTTTTTAAATTATTATTTTAGTTGTACCAATTTATGGGGCACAGTGAGGTAACTTGGTACATGTACACAATGTATAATGTTCTAAACAATAAGGACTGAAGGGAGAAACTGGTCATATAGTACAGGGGCCCCAAAATAACACATCAGAGAACACTCTTGCTGGGGGCCAGTAATGCCAGAAGACAGCTCTAATCCCTGTTACTATGTTGATTTCTTGAAGAGCACCTCTTCCCTAAAGGCACACAGGACCACACATCTGAAGCTGGGAGCAGGCCAATGGACACCCCATCTACTGGACAGAGTGACTTATCCCCTGCCCTCTATCTTATCCCAGTTTCTGTTATAAGTCCTTTAACAAGGTCCAATCTAGCAGCTGAATAGTGTCCTATTTTCCAGTCTTTCTCTCTCTAATGAAATACTTCTTTTTTAAACCCACTTCCTATGGCCCATGAACTTATTTCTTTGAATTTTTAAGGCAAGAACACTCAAGTCACCAACTCAGGGTGGGTTTGGTAGCCTTTGAATTTCCAGGAGCCTAACTCTCCAAAATGACTCTGTCATTCTCCAAGACACTCCTATATTCCTGTATCAAAATGGCTAGTTAGCATCACTATGTCCTTAAAGACATTTAAAAACATCTTATGAACTTTTGATAATTGTATAAATTTATGTGATATATAATATAATATTTCAATACAGGTAATCATTTAGAACTTACTGAATATTTTCTAGTTGGCTTGGCAAAATAAAATATAGAAAACCCAAATAAGACAGCATTTCAGACACAAATAGCATATTTTTGGTATAAGCATGACTCATGAAATATTTGAGAAAAAGTTTCTTAAAATATTTTATTTTTTCTGAAATTAAAACTTAAGTGGAAGTTATGCATATTTTACTTGCTAAATCTGTTAAGCCTTGCCCGGAGGAAATACAATACTCCCTGTGTATTGTGTATACTTATGTGCCAATAGTAACAAAATCTTGACCTTAATATTTGAGGTAGATATGTATGACTGAAGGTCACAGTGACTTCCTGAGAGCCTGGATATCCAAAACTCTGACATTTCCTTCAGGGTTGGCTATCACCTACATGTAACCCCTGTTCCAATTTTGTGTTATATTCTTCACTGTAAGTCTTATAGCTTCCTTAACCCTCAGTGAGGTTTCATATGTTCTGGGATATTATACTCCCACTGGATAGCTATGAGTTATGTCAGCTTCACTCATCTTTCCTTCTTTCCAGCATAGGATCTGTAACACAGTAGGTGATAAGTTTGTCCTCCTGTCTACAAAGCTGATGGCGTCTATAACTCCTAGTGTATTTGTCATATTGTTACCAATTTTTCAATCACTCCATAAAATTTCATTGGCCACCTACTAAGTGCCTGATCCCCTTCCAGGCAGAGGGATTCAGAAAAAAATTCTGAATTGTAGAGTGGTAAGAATACATTATTCCCTCACTGAGGGATATTGATGAAGACAAGGGTTTTAAGTCTTTATTGCTTTGTGCCTCAATTTGCCCAACCATAGGGGGTAATTTCACCTCCCTCAAATAGTTACATTGATGACAAAATGTATATCTATTTTTGTGTCTACATCCTAGGATGTCTATTTTTCTGTATGTATAGTGCATGGATGAAATATGTAAGTATTAGTATCAACTGGTGAGCATTAGATGTTTGCTAGGTCAGTATTAGTTTATTTTCCTTTTGTGATGGCTAGTTTCATGTCAACTTGACACAAGCTACAGTCATTTTGGAAAAGTGAACCTCAGTATAAAAAAAATGCCTCCACCTGACAGGCCTCTGGATAAGCCTATGGGGTGTTTTCTTGATTGATGATAGATGTGAGGGACTCAATCCACTATGGGAGGTGTCACACCTGGGCAGGTGGTCCTGGCTGTTATAAGAAAGCAGGAAAAGCAAGCAATGAAGTGCAATTCAGTAAACAGCTCTCCTCCATTGTCTCTGAATCAAATCCTGCCTCAGATTCCTGCCATGACTTCCACCGATGATGGACTACAAGATATAAGAAGAAATAAACCCCTTTCTCCTCAATGGTGTTTTGTCATAGAATATAAATCCAAACTAACATACCTTTCTATTGTATCAGAAAGCTGTGACTGTTTGGGATTTGTTTTCATCTTTCTCTGTTTTCTCCAGGAAGACTTGACCAGAAAGGCGTGTGAAAGCATGTGGAATTTATTTACTTATTTTTAGGATGAACTTTGCAGAATGTATGCCCTTGATAGCCAAGGAGCTTCATCATAGACTCAGGCAAATATTGTCACTACTAGCTTTCAGAAGGCCTCTGAAAATAGGGTGATAATGTTCTAATAAAATCTCTCCACCTTTTCCTTGGAGTTCCCACAGTTTCAGACAGGCTTGGGGAGGGGTGACAATGAAATCTTGCAGATGAATGTTGTTTATCATAGGACACATGATGTGCAAGTCTGGAGTCAATTAAAACCCTGAGACTGAATGTCAAGAATCAGGGAATTTTTACCAATATTAGACTCCTTGCTCCTTGGGAGGGTGATTTTGACACTCTGAAGGATAGCTATGGAGTTAATAATAACATCTTCTAACACATTTATTTTGTATTTCAAGCTCATTGCTTTTTTTTTTTTTAAAGGAGTTCAAAGCCATTCCCCTGTTATATGCCTTCAGGATGAGATTAGGTATGAAATGCAATCCCCAGGGCAAAAGAATGGTTTGGTTGAGGATATAAATAGCCCACTATCAGAGAATACCAAAAGTAAATCTACACAGGCTCTTTTTAGGGATATATATATATTGTTCCTGGGAAGTGGTATCTCACCTATTAAATTATACAACATGGGAACAATTAATTCTACTTGGTTGTGATCATGCCTAACTCACTTGATTCTATGTAAAGTGTCACAGTCTTCATAAGAAGTGAGAATCTACAGCTGTAGACATTCCATTCACTTACCTCAAAAGTTTCCATGCACACAACTAGGATATATTCTTTTTCAAATCATGACTGAGGAAGAGTCTTTGAAAAATCACCATAGAAGAGCACAGCTGGAAACCAACTCAGAGCTATAGCTTCCTTGCCTTTCCTTGGCCATTTGAAGATCCAATACAAGGACTTTCTCAGGTATTTTGCAGTCTTCTGCAGAAAAACCTTGATTTGTAAAATCAGATGTATTTGTTTTAGATCCACTCAATCTACATGACAGTTCAGTTTACTATGGCATTTCTGTTTAAAAAGAGTGTCATTTGGAATTCTAGTTCAGAGTCCTTAATTCCAACAGGAATGACTATAGGCCCAAGGAATTAAAAAATTAGATGGGTGAAACAAGAAATGTGAACAAATGAACTGGACCAACTCAAACAGAAGAAACTAGGATATTCAACAGGATTGAAGAATTTAATAATACCAATGCCATCCTAGATATCAGTCAATCAGAATCCATGACTGAATAGTTAAATAGACACAAAAGACTAGACTATATGATGACATTATTAAAGGAAATACTAGTAGCTCTTGGGGTGGAGAGAGTAATTTAACTACTTTTATAAGGATAATGATCAGATTGATATCAGGCTTCTCAGGCAAAAGAGGAGACAGAGGAGCAATATTTCCAAATGTATAGTAGAACATTAACCTCATTTCCTAATTTCCATGCCAAATAAAGTGCAATACAAGTTTGAGGATAAAATCATTTTTTTAATTTTCAAAAAAAAAAATGTTTTGACATGTATCAATTCTTTTCATAAGATCTACAACCAATATAATAATAATAATAAATAATAATAATAATAATAATAATAATAATAATCCTGTAATCCAGAAGCCAGAAGTAGATAAGATAAAGATACAATGACAAGCAGGTAAATAACAAACAAAGCTCATATTTTATATACATTTTTTATTATAAATCATCTTATTTTACCTATCAATGCCAGTTCCCTCTTCCCTCCATCCTACAATGCCTGCTGCTGACCCTCCATCCACTCCTCAGGGAGTATGAGACCTTCCATGCTGAATCATCAAAATCTGTCAAGTTTTTTGGGGTAGGGCCTAGGGCCTCCCCCATGTACCTAGGCTGAAAGAGTATCCCTCCACAGGGAATAGGCTCTCAAATTGCACTAGGGACACATCCTGGTACTACTACTAACTCTTCCTGACACTAACATCCTTAGGGTCTGGTTTGGTCCTATGCTGGTTCCCCAGCTCTCAGATTGGGGTCCATGAGTTCCCACTTGCTCAGGTCAGCAGTTTCTGTGGGTTTTCCAAGCATGGTCTTGACCCCTTTGTTTGTCAACTCCTCCCTCTTTGAAACTGGCTTCCTGGAGTTTTGCTCAGTGGCTAGCTGTGAATCTCTGCTTCTGTTTTCATCAGCTAAAAAGCTTATATTTTCAATTTTTAGTGTGTTCAGTTTTAAAATTAAGATTTTTTCACCAAAACTCCTCATCAGAAACTGATAGATAATGTATGGAGACTAGGTAAAGGGGGCAAAGAATTTAAAATGTGGCAGTTGCTATAGATGGATGCTATAGATGCCAGTTATATTGAATGACTCAGGCTTAAGTACATTTATCAAAAACATAAAGTGAATTGAAAACATTGCATTTGTTGTGCCCAAATCCAAACCCATTGAAGACTCAGGCTAGGGAGAAGACAAAAGAAGAATTCCAACCAACAAAAGCCAGAGAAAGAATGAAAGATATAGAAAATACCGGATGAATAACAAATATAGATTTATCATCCACCAGTCTAAGCATAGCAGTGTCCACAGTATTGTGACTGGGTTTATTTCACTCATTAAAAGCCAGTAGTTCTTAAAATGACAGTTAGAACTCTACCCTATCCTGATAGTACTTAATACAGAAGTAGTCAGTGATACAGTAAGGTGAGCTAGTATTAAAGAGATGCAAATGCTTTCATAGATCAGAGAACTGAGCATATACAAAAGGGTCAAGGGGTTGCTATCTGGGGCAGATGAGGGAAAGGACTTCAGGGAGTATAACACTCTTGAAATCTATTCTGGAGGAGACTGGCAATAATGTAATAATTTTAGTGACTTGGCTGCATCTATATTAAAGAAAGAACTGTGGAAGTTTGATGTGGGTAGGTTAATAAGGCTTATGTTGGGGAAATAGGAAGCAGGAACAAAAGATGCATGCATGAAAGACTGATGCCGTGGACCATGTTGTCACAGTGACGATAGTTATTACTGAGTCTTAGGAAGATACAATCAACACTTGAGTTTCAGGGGGAAGCAGAAACATGACACATGGGTTTATGAAATATGTGGCTGGAATGACTTCATCAATGTGGAGAACTCATGGAGGGTTGTGATATACTAGGACTTTCATCCATCATGAGGTTTTGGGGGGAGGTTTAATTCTTTTGTTCTTTTTTTGGTTTATTTTTTTTCTTTATGTATTTTGTTTTGTTGATTTTTTCAAGACAGTGTTTCTCTGTGTAGTCCTGGAACTCACTCTGTAGACCAAGCTGGCCCCAAGCTCACAGACCTGCCTGCCTTTGCCTCACCAGTGCTGGCATCACTGCCTAGCCATCATTGGATTTTAATATAGGGCATCAAGTTAAATAAATGGGTAGCTATGTGAATTCCTGAAGAGAAATTGCATTATAGGCCTGGACTTGTGCATAGGAAGCAATATACTTATCAAGTATGAAGTTAGAACTCAGTCACATGTCCTAACTCTTTCTCCTTATGTTTAATGCAAACAATAGGTTAATAAAAATAATCAAATCTTCATAAAGCCAGATAGAAATGTTGGAAGCTTAACTAAACAACAATGAGTTGCTTCCCTTGTCTCCATCTCTAAATTTGTTTGCCTTTGTGGTCATGGAAACAGTGAAGCAATAAGGAGCAATGAAATGATTACCATTTCTTCCGGCAGTAAATGAAGCATCATCCATATATGCTTACAGCAATTAAGACACTTTTTGTCATTCTCAGAGGAAAAGCAGAACCCTTGACAAATGGTTGCTGATTATTTTAATATTCAGTGAACAAGTTGAACATAATAATGACCTCATAGATTATAAGTGGTAAATGTCTCTATGCTTTTTGAAGCAAAGAATATTCTTCTGGATCATTACATATCTCCAAATGTTCTCCTCACCTCCACTGGAAATAGAGATGCATTGATCACTAGGTGGTTTGCTTGGAAATTTCCAGGAGCACAACGTAGAGTAGTAACCCAAAGAACTTAGAGAGTGCTAGCACACTTTTAGCTGTTGAAGTGTTTCCTAGGTTGAAGTGTTTCCTCTTTCCAAAGCACCAGATGTCCTGGGAAGCACTCGCATGTTTATATCTCACTGGGCTCCAGTTCTTGTCACTTTCTAGGTCAAACTGTTATCCTGCCTCTGTTGGGGATGTTCGGCTAGATACCCTGTTTTTACAGTCTCAGGTTCCATTGTACTATTTTGAAAATTTGGTAAATGGCAAGCTTTCCTGAGGAGGTGAGCTTTGAGCCACAGTTTGAAGGTAAAGGCTTTTACTTAGAATGACATCAGACCATTTCATGGAGACCCAGATTTAGCATTTCCTGTGCTTACCTCAAAACTAGGAAATACTTGTATAATAATCCACTTTAAAATGTTTGTACCTTTTCTTTTGGCATAAATGAGTGTAAATACTGCAGCAGAATAGACAGAAGAAATCAGTTTTTAATCTCAAATATCTTTCAGGCTTACTGTTTTTATTACGATATTTGCATTTTAACTGATTTGGATATGGTACTGAAAAATCTTAATATGCGAAATAGCACAGGTGGAACTAAATAACCTGTTTGAATAATGAGTTAGTGAAGGCAGGTGAGAGAATGGGTTGTCTCTGTAATGGTAATAAGTAACAGGGATGGGAAAAGCAGGCAAAGAGAAAAGGGAGGTGCTCTAATTTGCTTTTTAATTTTCTTTTAAAATATTTCATTAATGGGGGTGTGTGCTCATGTGCCCTCGAGCTTGGCCAGAAGAGGGCAACATGTCTTCCTAAAGCAGGAGTCCAATAATGAGACACTGATATTTGTGCTGTGTTGTGGGTGCTGTGAACCACATTCAGGTCCTCTGGAAGGTCAGTAAGCACTCTTAACTTCTGGGTGATCTCGCCAGACCCAAGTTTCTAATTCCTTTGAGGAAACAACTGTATTTCTATGCCTGGAGGTTCAGAAACATCGGTCCTCTTGACTCTTTGGAGGAGGCACAGGGAATAAGGAAGTGAGTCTGTAATGTTAACACCCTTCAATGTGGATGCAAATAAATCAGAATGTGGTACATTAGGCAAAGCATCAGTGAGTTATTCAGGTGCTGCTGAAAACTTTCTGTGATCTAGATGAGAAGGATATCACAGTTTCTCATTATGTGGACAATCCAGGGCTACATCACTGTTTATATGTTTATATGATCCCTTTGTTTTCCACTGTAATGGGAGGGGCAACATGCTCCACATGGACAATATCTCAGAAAGAAGGAGGGAGGTGATGAGCAAGAAGGTAGAGCTAACATACACTGAACTTTTATCTGGGCTACTTGTTATTCTAAGTACTGTGTGTGGACATGACAGGATCAACATTTTATCTTCAGAGCATCCCAAGGTGAGGGGCATTAGTGCCCATAACAGGCAAGGGAAGAGGGAAGTACAGAACTCCACCAATGTGCTTATGGTTATAGATATTATCTATTTATCATGATATGTAATTATGAAAACCCTGTTTAGAATTTTTTGACATTTTATTATTATTATTTTTTCTTACTTTACAGATCAATTCCAGTTTCCACTCTCTCTACCATCCTCCCATGCCTGTTCACCCCCCTGCCATCCCATTCCCCACTATTTGGAGGAATGGAGAGATGATTCAGCTTACTGCTCTTTCAGAGGACCCTAATTCAATTCCCATACCCACCTGGTGGCTCATAATTATCTCTAACTCCATTTCCATGGATCTATGACACCTCTGGCCTCCATGAGTACCTGCCCTCAAGTACACATTCCTTTCTACCCCCAGCAACATAAATTTTAAAAATATCAAAAATAAATCAGGCCCATGGTTTCAGATGAGAACTAGGGTGAACAGGTAAAAGTTAGGGACAGTATCTTCAGTGAAACAGAGACCAAGAGTCTTTTTGGACAGAAAGAACAAGTACTGTAGGCAAATACTAAAGTCTTGGGTAGCAACAGCATAGCTGTTATTCAAAATTCTCAATTTAGGAGCTCTGAGGCAGATAATAGCAGAGGGCAGTGATTTTCAGTAAAGCCACAAACAAGAACTCTCTGGGCTCAAAGGGCAGGCATTGAAGCCAAATATTGAAGCCTGGGGAAATAGGATTTGTACAGTGTTGCATACATACTTCTTAGTGTGTCTCTGGAAAGTTGAAAACTCCATTGTGAGCCTTGGAACAGAATGGATTATCCCACTATGAGAACAAGAGAAGTCATATGGGATGAAGGATGCAGCTTCTTATAGCTCAGAGAAGCAACCCAGCATAGAGTAGGGGCTTGGAGATAGTAAAGAAAATCATGTCAGGGATAGGTTAAAGCACTCTGTCATCAGCAAGACTGAACTAACTATGTGTCCTAACTTAAGCTGGCACTACTGTTACTATTGACCTTGAACTAATACTTGTGTAATAAATATTTTTTTTAACAATAAGGACCACAATATTGTCCTTGTATGACTGTAGAAGATGTCTTGAAGATTCTATAGGAAAACATAGATAGGTTTTGCTGTTTTTCTACTTCTCTTTCCCAAAACAATTATACTGATTGGCAGAGCATAAAAAGAAGAGCATAGTACATACTTCAATGTAGTCAAGAGGCCTCCCTTCAGAGATACATGCTTAACCATTAACAACTTCCAGGCCTATCTAGAAAGAGAAGTCCAGTGTGCTGGGACTTGTCAATGGTTAAATAGATGTATAGCCAGCAGAAATTATTTTCTTTGGGTTACTATTCACTTTGTGTTCACAGACCTAGGTTAGCATTATGATACAATAAGATCCTATTTGAGTTGTGAAAGAATATAGATGAATATATTAAACACTAGCTTGTTAAACACACAAATCCTTTCATCCAGGAGAATGAGTGAGTGGCAGTTCTCAGAGGAAGAAGGAAGGACTGTCTGCTGGCTTGCTCCTGGGTCAGAGTCTAGCTTTACTGAGTACCTCACAGCTGCTGCCACTGGGAGAAACAATTTGTCAACTTTATACCTTTTTGCTTTATGGTCTGGTGACTTAATAGGATTCGACCTCCCTGGATTCCATTTCAGTTGGGTCAGACACCACACTTCAAATTAAAACTTGGGCTCTGAGAGACAGGTGCTGAGAAGGTACTGCTGCTACTGCTGGTGGTGGTGATGGTGTATGTGTGAGTGTGTGCGTGCATTTGTGTGTTCAAAGGGATCTGCAACTTCAGATGACTTCCATATTGTTGTGACAAATCCCCATTTTCATGTTACAACTCACCTGAGCCCAAAATACCTCACAACCATAGACCATCTTGTCTTCCTTTTTCTTATCACTCCTTCCTCTTGCATCTGGATTCTAGGAGTTCAGCTGAGTTTATAGTTGTGGGTGTCTGCTTCTGTTTCCATCAGCTACTGGATGAGGGCTCTATGTTGGCATGTAAGTTAGTTATCAATCTCATTATCAGGGAAGGACATATAAGGTAGCCTTTCCACTCTTGCTCAAATTGTTAGTTGGGGTCATCCTTGTAGGTCTCTGGACATTTCTCTAGAGTAAGTTTTCTCTTCAAACCTATAATGGCTCCCTCTATTATGATATCTCTTTTTTTCTGCTCTCATCTATTTGTCCCCCCTACTCAATCTTCCTAGTCCCACGTGTTCTCCTCTCCTCTCTAACTCCCTCTCCACTCACCCCCCCCCACACTCTCACATTCTGAATATGCTCAGGAGATCTTGTTCCTTTCCCCTTCTGTGAGGGACCTTGTATGAATCTCTTAGGTTTCTCCTTATATCCTAGTTTCTCTGGTGGTGTGAATTATAGGCTGGTGATCCTTTGCTCTATGTCTAAAGTCCATATATGAGTGAGGACATACCGTGTTCCTCTTTTTGTGACTGGATTACCTCACTCAGGATGGTTTCTTTAAGTTCCGTCCATTTGTCTGTGAATTTCAAGACTCCATTGTTTTGGTTTTTTCCATTGTGTAAATGTGCCACATTATCTTTATCCACTCTTCAGTTGAGGGGTGTCTAGGTTGCTTCCAGGTTCTTGCTATTACAAATAATGCTGCTATGAATAGATGTCTTTGTTGCAACACTTTTTATTCAAGTGAGGTGATAGGATTTTTAGCATTGACATATTCTCCTATTTCTCTGTTGTTATCCCTGGAGATTACACCTTTATTTTCCTTGTGCCACTGAGATTTAAGAAGAAGGCCCTGTGCTTGTCTTAGAGTATATGTGTATATATGGGGCTTGCAGCCACACCTGAGTTTAGTATAGATGTGGAAGCTAGAGTTACCGAGAAGTTTCTGAAGAGGGGATGGATATCAGATGGTAACTAGCCTGTTTCACTCTTCGAAGCTCAATCATTCCTCTCCTCACTGCCATTTTCTCTCCTTACTCTGGTAAGTTGGAAATGGGGTTATTTTCAAGGGAGACCCTGAATTTACACATTAAGATGTATGGGTATGAGTAAGAAAGTCCACTAAAGTCTGAATAAAAGGATAGCAAATACTTATTAGGAGAACACATCACACAACAATGGTAGAGACCCACCAAGGTCTTCTGCTTTGGGGTGCTAGAGGTTGGGATTTGACCTGTCCCCACCACCCAAGAGAAAGAAAACATGCTTGCTTCTGCCCCCCATCTTATCTGTTCACAGATAGTGCCTGAGACCATACTTTAATGGTCTGGTAACTCAAAGTTACCCAAAAGCTGAATGAGTTCCTACAACAAAGATATGTAGATAGGACAAAACATTTCTACTCCTTTTCTTGTTGGCCACCAATAAAGTATAATCAATGGACATTTCTGTATGAAGATACCCTAAAGGCTTGCTCCATTCTGCTCATAGCAACCACTGTGATACCTAGTCTTGTCTAGTTCATGAAACAAATGGTTTACATCTGCAGAAGGGGTACAAGAGGTGGATGGGATGGATTCCAATCACACTAGTGTAGAATTATTTTGTGGCAAGAAGAAAGGTCATTATTATGCCATTAGCACAAAGCAGGTCAAACCTTTATGACCAAGATGTGCCTAACCCACCCTCCATTACTGCATAAGAAGGGAGATGCAGCCACACAGGATGGCAAGAAACCCCAGTAAACACCACTACTGAGCTGCGGTCTTTCGGGAAGTGGCTTTGTTATGAAGCGTGATCGATAAGATTGATCTGAAGATGGGCTATTACCTTGCCAGTGGGCCCGTTTTTAGTATCAGATGAATCTGGCTGAGATTTGGAGGCTTTCTGGTAACTTTAAGTCCCAATCTAGCTCCAGATAAGATCTTCCCAGAGTTTTCTCTTTTCCCAGCCACATCTCCACCCCCATGAAAAATACAGTGTGAATTTCAAGGCAGTTTTGATGTGTATTGACTTGTATTTCAGTAAAAACATGTATGGGAATGGGTAATATTAGCTTTGGTTCATCACACAGGTTATTTGTGGCAGAGTCAGGTATCCTGGTTTCTTTGTAATTATTCATGTCCTCTTCAATCAAACATAAAGACAATGATGGGACATCTATCAAGAGCTGGGTACTGTGTCATGTCCTGGAGAAACAAAGATGGAGATGTGGTTTTCTTTGCTAAACACACAAGCAATACCCTACAAGAACCATATTTTAACCTAACCCCAGCCTCAGTCATTCCACACACCAGAACATAAGTCCTATTGAGGGGAGGGTTTGTTTACTTAGGTTCACTGCTATATCTCTGGGACCTGACATAGAGACTAGTATCTGGTATGTGATGGGTGAATATGTGTTGAATGGGAGCTGAACAGACAGCCCAGTCAGCAAAGTGCTCATCTTGCCAAATATGATGAGATGAATTTGAGCTCTCAGAACCCACATGAGAAAATCTGGAAGTGGTGGCATGCACTTGTAATACAGTGCAGTAGAGGCAGAGACAGATGGATCCTTAGGCTAGCTCACTAGTCACTCTATTTATTTGGTTAATTCCAGGCCACTGACAGGCTTTGTCTTAAAACAAACAAACAAGCTAGACAGAACCTTGAGTAACTTTCACACTTATGCACACACACACACACACACACACACACACACACACACACACACTATTTGTTAAATGATGTTAGCTAGAGGGTTGCTTATTATGTTGTACTCTCATCATAATGAAAAGAGGTTCTCTCTGCCAATAAATTCCCAGGAATTTGTGGAAAGTTTATGAGAAATTAATTGGGAAATGGATTTTGAGAATTTTGAAAAGAAAGATTCCAGATGGAGGGAGAGAGACCACCAGCAGTACTGAGGTTGGAATATTTATGGTGTTAGTCTTTATAAAAGCATAACTGATAAACCATTTAAATGGAGGGAGGATGCTTCAGTGTAAGATTTCAGATATTCCATCATATACTCAGGTGGCATTGTGGTGGGCCTGAAGTAAGGCAGAATGCTATGATTGCAGGAACATGTGGTGGTCAAGACTGCTCACTTTATATACTGAGAAAAGAGTGTGAGAGAGGCAGGGTTCAATGTCCTCTGGAGAACCAATTCTCTGAAATAGCATACCCAGCTATGAGCTTTTGAGTATATCAATAAATCCACTGGTGACATTAGTGCTTTTTGTGATAACACTTCTACGTGGAGAGCAGGGCATTTAACACATGAAACTTGTGGGCAAAAACTTTACATCCAACCCAAAGAACATGCCAAGGGCCCAGGGAGAACATGATCTTTGACCCATGTCTTCCTGGTGCAGACTGATATAGCAAGGGAAAAGACTGCAATTGTAGAGTATGAAGACTAGAGTAGAGATTAGACTACTATTTGGCAGTTGGAAAAAAAAAAACAGAAAGAGGCTTCTTGCTATAGTTTAGCACTTCTGAGTTTTGGAGATTGGGAAAACTAAAGCAAACTCCTTGCTGATGGCTATGATGTTTGCCTGCTCTGAAGCTGCATATGTTCCAGATGAGATCCTCAAAGGAGAGAAGCTAAATGTCTCAGTCTGCTTGTGGCAGATGTCGTCTGCTCTGGTGCCTCTGGTCCAATCTGGTTCCTTGGAATGCAAAGAAACTGTGTTCATGTAGTGTCTGAAAGAGGTTTAAGGATCTCTGTCTCTGAAACAGCAGGTTTTAGGAAAGGACAGGGGGAGATGTGGGTGCAAATGATCTTTGCAGTAGATCAGGGTGGAGAGTATATCAGAGAAAGGAAAGAGATGAATATTCAAAATTAAGTGGCTTGATGAGGGGAAGGTAGTCTGGTGGAATAAAACCATCTGTAAAGTTATATAAATGAGTTTAACTCAGATTTTGTTCCTTGATAAATAAATAATGTAGGGTTTCTTAACCTGAGATCATCTGAAAATCTACCTCCCAGATCCTGTCAGATTGTCATTCATTACTAGCTCTGGTTCATCTGCCTCAAATAATAAACTTGATCCTTCAGAGTACACCAAGAAGAAGAAATGGTATTCCTGTTACTTAAAAAGTTTGCTTCCATTATAGGATGCTATTGACTGTGGAGTGGGGGCCAGAGTCAGTGAATAGGTATAGGGTATAGGGCAATGGAAGCTTAGGTATATGTCTAGGTATAGGGCAATGGATGCTTAGAGGTGAGCCTATAAGTCCTTCCTGTTGGCACAGGGAACAATTTAGTGAACCTGGAAATACCTAGGATGACACTGATAATGTAGAAGAACCATCTAAAACAAAGGTAGTACTCTGTGAATGCCATACATACTAGACAATGTATGATGAGATGAATCACTAAGAAATAGAGGAAACTAGATCATAAAATGTTCCCTGTTCTAACCCAGAAAGTACACACTTTATTGAAATCCATAAAACCCCCAGCCAAGAAGAAATAAGAAGATAAGATACCTGCCTCTAGATTCCTTCCATGAAGTCTTCACTCTGTCTTGGCAGGTAACAACCTGTTTGAATCCTAGGGATGAAGTTTTCACTGGTGTCTTCACTAGAATAGGACAGACTATGGAGAATGAAACATAGAAGGCTCTTTCCAAGTCCATCACATAATTATATAACTAGACAGTTTCACATATGTATGTAATTTTTTTGATTCTATCCATGCCCAATTCCCCATTCCACTGCCCCTGGACATCTTCTCCAAAACATTTTCAGTCTATATCCATCTTTTTCTTCCTCCTCATATTTTCCTCCTTGTATTCTTCCTCTCCTTCTTCCTTATTAATTACCCAGTGGGTCATATTTATGCTGCCCAAATGTTCAGGGATATCCATAAAACCTAAGAATGCCCCATCTCCCCAGTAACTGATAGCTCATAAAATCTCTTCATTTTGGAGCCTCATTACATATTTTTTCACTTTCTTTGAGTCATTGTATGGCACATCACATAATTCATGCTGGTCAGGAACTCACTATATAGCTCAGGCTGGCCTCAAGCTTGCAGTTCACCTGTTTTCATTTTCAAATGTTTGAATCACAGCTGTATTGTATCTTGCCTGGCTCCTCTCCATAGTTTTTATGACAGTGGAAGTCTCTTTCTTTATCCATAATGGTACCCTCAGTTCTTACACTTCCCTAGGCTAGGCCACTTGTGTGCCAGCACCAGTACACTGTGAGTGGGCATTTTCATAACTCTATACCTTCTTAAGATAGCTCTTTTTGCACTCTATCCTGAGGGGGTGGCCTGTATTTTTGACCATGTCTTGCCTTCCAGAAGGCTGGGCCAGATTCCCAGTATAAAGCCAGTACTGACATTTAATTTAAAAGCCAAAATGTTACTTGGTGGTAGTTTGTGAAGTTACATCTCAACTCTCCTTACTACTAGAACCCACTTCTAGAGAAAAGAGGTTCTATGGGTTTGATATTTTTCTCTGATGTCTTTCCTGACAGTGGAGACACAAATAGTGAGACACCAATATGTCTAAAATGTAGGTTTAGCTGGATGGATGTCCCAAAGAGCTGGTTATGAATAAGGAAGAAGCATGGATCAAATTGGAGAACAGACTCATTTACTCAACAAATGTTAAAAGTTTTCACTGTCTTGTTGGAGGGTTGAAGACACGTAAAAGTCAAAACAAAGAGTATAAATAATAGAATTGTATCACATCTCTGCTTAAGAACTATTCACAGTTCACTCTACTTCAAATAATTTTAGTATGGTGGGTGAAATCTCACGTAATCTTGCTTCGGCTTTGGCCTCCATAATTGTTTCATGTCTCTTGTCCCATTGCCTGTGTCGTTCCTCTAAGAGATTGAAACATGGAATGCCCTTTATGACCCCATGCCCTTATGTGGTGTTCTTTATTGCTGAGTCCCTTTCCTTTGCTCTTCGCACCACTGGCATTTCTTTTCTGGAAGGTCCTAAAAGGCCTTTAGGGACTATTTTAGAAACTAATCATGTTTTCTTTATTAAATAGTTCACTTCATTCCTTCTGTAGCACAGATAATAAGTAACTTTATCTTTCACTTGCACAAAACTTTCTTTCATTTGATTGTAAGCTGTGTCCTGGTGGATATTGAATCTGTTTTCTTGACATGTGAATGTTACGTCTCACGTGTTCTGTGTGTGGAGAAGATATTAGATGTATGGCTTTTGAAGAATGCATGTACATATGCTTGAATATATGTGTGAATAGAGGCAGAGATTCTCTTGTCCCTGACAGGTGGCCAGCTCTACATGCTATTTTTGAGCCAACAATAATGTGGTACTGAGGAGGGAAGCACTATTTCAGAAGACAGAGAAGGCCATAGAAAGTTCAATTTGAGATGTGTGATGATGAGTTTCTCAAGACTCTATGGAATAGAGAACTTTAGGCAAATAGTATGAATAATACACCCAGACTACATGAATGAACACCATGATTTTTTTATGATCTAAATATGTTCCATTTAATACTGGACTATACACATTTTAAACTTACTTTTTCTTGTTATTGTAGAATTCCCACTGTTAATCACAAACAGATACCATTATAGACCAATAACACATACCATACTTGAGTTCAGGAAAGATGAGAGATGAACAGACATCATGATGTCTTGGGATCATGGAATCCCAAGGTCAAAGGTACAGAGATATTTCTGTGTGAACATACTATGAACATACATACTGGGATATAGAACATAGTTTTCATGCTGTGAGCCATAAGCAAGAGCATAACCAAACCTTGTAAAGTTCCCAGAGCCTGATCCTGCCACCTCTTTTCTGTCACAGAGAACTTGCCTGTCTCTAGATTAGAGATGGTGATATACACTCTGTTGCAGAAATAAGGAAGTGGCTTGGATAGGTCTGGATATATTAGTATTGGTAGAAATAGATTTGGATTATGTTTCTGTGTGAGCTGAATGAGTTCCTTCCCATCATTGGGCATGTACCATCCCATCACAAAAATGACAGGGTTGACCAGATAGATATCTTTAAGGCTTCAATTTTTATACAACACTGAAGTCTCAAATTGTTATTATTTAAAATATTCTATTATCAATATCCCAGAGATTAAAAACCAAGGATTTTTTTTTTGCCTTCCCTCGGTGAATTTTGCTTCCTTAGGGACAGGGATGACTCATATAGATGACTTAGGAAAAGTATGGTTTTTAGGAAAAGGAAACAGAAGAATGTAGAATAGGACAAAAGAAAACAAGCTAAAGAATGGCAATTTCTCACCTGGAGACACATTTAACTTGGCCTCATGCTGCTTTTTGGTAAGGAGATGCTACAGTTGTTTCATCAAAATGCAAAAAACACCAAGTAGCCCAAATTTTTCTTAAATAAAATCACATTTTTATTTTTAGTTTATGTGCATGTGTGTATGTACACACACACACACACACACACACACACACACACACACACACAGGTCAAGTGAAGATCAAGGAACAACTTGGAGAAGCTGTTTCTCTTCTTCTATCATGTGGTTCTTGGAGAGCAAACCCAGGTCTTTGGGCTTGGCAACAGGTTCCTTTAACTGCTGAGTCATCTCACAGGCACCAGTTCAAACTTTCATGCCCCTATACAGTCAGTAGAAGAGAGTGCTGTTTTAGGGTTTACACGGGTTTTCAGTCACTCTGGTCATGTGACTCCCACCAGACTAGTGATTTTTGTGGCTATAAGCCATTAGTAGCTGGGACATAGGCACCCTCATTTGGGAAAGACATATGGGCAGGGAATTGAGAGCATCTCTTGCAGGCAGTCATTCTCAAATAGTTTAAGGAATGTTGTGCAGTTGGAAATGTTAGTAAAGAAGAACACAAGACTTATATATTAAAAGTAGTATCATTTTGTCTAGGTCTTAGTATTTCTAGCTGTAAAATGGGGAAAGTTGATTACATTTCCTCTAATTAGCATTGCTTTGCTTTAGTTCTAGAGTCTGACTACACTTCTTGAAGCTCTTAACTCTCCCAAGTATGGACATATGTTTCCACATATGAATGTCCTTTGCTTTTCAGTAGTTGCTGATGACAAAAATATATGCTACCTTGCCACTGCTCTTTTGTAAAATGGGATGATTATTGTAATTATAGTACATTTTATGCATGATTACTGTAGAGATTAAAAATTAATGGGATACATAAAATATTGAGTATGTATTCCCCCTTTACTCTCTAATATCAGCCTTGCCTACCTTAGTAAGAAATTTAGAATATGTTGTCCTGGAGAATTCCTTAATAGGCTCTGTTTTCTTGTTGAAGAATGAAGGTGTGTTCTCTGTGGAACAAAATGGAGATACTGACAATCATGCTAGGGTATTTAAAGACAGGGTTAAGGTCTCCCTACTCAGGCTGTTACCATGGTTCTAACCCTTGTGACTTTTATGCATCTTCTGAGAGTGTCATGGGAGGCTTAAGAGACCTGGGTGGAACTTGTTCTTAGCACACTGCCTGAGGAAAACCACAGGCAGATGGCCTTGTGCTGATTTGAGGAAACAGAAGGAAAATAATTCATGGTTTCAAAACTTGACATTTTTTAGCTTCCCACCAGATATGTCGTGTGTACTATATTTGCTGTGCTTCTTGGCCTGACTTTCTAAGCTCAAGACTTGGGAATAAGACTTGACATTTCCTCCCAACATGGGTGAGAGAGGCAGATGAAGAGGGAGAGAAAGAGAATGGGCTCTGGTAATGTCCAGACCCAGGTCCATATTTGAACTGTCAGTGTTGAAGAACTGTGTTCCCTCTCAGATCTCCTAATTCTTTGCCCATCTCCTCCTCTGTGAAATAGGAATCTTTTCTAGCTCCCAGAGATGCTCTACTTGTGTAAGCACCCACAGCAAGTAACCCTGTATTAACACCCCTACCAAACCTGCTCAGAGTCCAGAGTCAGCACACATTGATGTTCGGACACTTAGCACTTTTCTTGATAACATCCTCCACTGATCACTCTGCTGCTCACCAGGCTTTATTTACCATGTGTGCTACTTTGGCCTCCGTGCCCCATGAACTGACTCCTATGGGGATAATTCCCTGACTGAAACTTCTAGATGCTCTCTAATGATGGTGTCAAGGAACATGAGTCTCACCTCTGTTAGTCCTTCCAGAACAATATTTCTATCACTGACAAGGAGAAGCATCCAGAGTACAGACAATGTTCTTGTCCTGCTGAGGGCAAATGGCATTTGCCATGCTCAGTGCTTTGGGAGCCCATCACTAGCTCGAGTAGTGCTGGGATGCTCAATGGAGAAAAGGCATGAGAATGAGGTTCCCAGCAAGGGCTGGGCCAAGGCCTGAGGCTCACTCTATACACAGTGAATTCTGATCTTGGAAAAATAATATGCTAAGTGATTTATGGTAGGTGAAACCTGTTCTCCATGTCTTGAACCTCATATGTTTCCTTCAGGATGGCTTGCCTGCAGATTTTTCTCTACACCCTATCCTCACTTTTAGCTCCCTTTCCTAAATCTTGGTTTGTAAATTTCTCCCATTTCCTCTGGAGCCATGACACCTCTGCCATGCCAGTCCTTCTTGTGGTATGCTAGGCTGGCTCACTTTCCTAAAATTTTCCCTGTGGACAGAGAACGTGCCCTTCTTCCCCTTAACTGCCTTGGATTTTTGTCATCACTTCCTCAGCCCTCTGCAAGGATGCAGGTGCCCACTTCATTCTACAGTCTTCCCAGGTCACATTCCTTGTTTAACCCC
Source organism: Phodopus roborovskii (assembly GCF_943737965.1). Lineage (NCBI taxonomy): Eukaryota > Metazoa > Chordata > Mammalia > Rodentia > Cricetidae > Phodopus > Phodopus roborovskii. The sequence continues at coordinate 68,784 of NW_026125324.1, read as the reverse complement.
AGGGATGGTGCCCATGACCCAGAACTGTCAACTCTGTCTTTCACGCTCACTTAGAGAGCATTACAAGCACACAGTGTGAAGAGCTTCCATTTATGGCAAGTACCTATAAGCAGTCTGGGAAGGCCCAGTGTCCTCTCTCGTTTATTGATCATGACAGGAGCTGTAGATCTTCTCCAGTCTGAGAGTATGAACTAAAGGAAGAGCTATTCAAGGTTCAGGCTCCTTGTGGCAAACAAGCTGACTTCTAAGCTACTTTTCTCTTTTTCAGACCTTTTCCTTGTCACTCATGTCCGCATGACCACTAGGTGCCAGGACAGCATGGTTCTGCATAGAAGTCCTTTATTGTTGCTCCATGTACTAGACAAGTTCAGCTTCTTCAATATTAAAACATTAAAATATTAAAGTGCCCTGGGATATTACAAGTTTGGAGCATTTGAAATAGTGCCATTGGTCAGGACTCCTTTCTAACCTACGTAGACTTTCTTGTACCTCTAGCCATCTGTGACCATTTGAATAGGCTATGTGATATGGCAGAGAGGAAGATCACTTTAAGATCAAGCAGTGAGTAGCCCCTTATTAATTGGATCTATTCCAGCACAATGCTACATCACTGCCTTCAAAGACGGATCTATCCCTGTGCCACTCTTATTCCCCTGTCCCCTTTTACTCCCTCCTAATCCCCTTCTCCAGCCATGATGACAAAACTGCAGGTAGAAGACTGACCTGTGTTTCCTACTGCCCTGCCTTTATTCATGCCTTTCTGACAAGTCGTTGCCCCTACCCTTTCCATGCCCAATTCCTAATTCTTGTTTGGCAATCTTACTGAGGATTTTTTATTTGACTATGTCCATTGAGGGCATTCCTTTGTGGCCACTTGTTTAGAAGAATAGTGCAAGGGCTGCAGTTTGGACCACTATGGTCATATTTGAACAAACTCATAAGAATTCACAAGGCTATTTCTTCATCTGTGTAATGGGGAAGGGAATGGGCCTTGCTTTATAGCCTGTGGTGAGGCTGTAATCAGAAGAGGGTATGATTGGTGGGTAGACATGTCCCATAGCATGCTGTGCCATTCTGGGATACTATTTTGTGTCTCATGTTTGGGAATAGTGTGTGATTTTTTTCTCTTTCTAGTCCTACTTATTTCCAGGGCTGAGTAGAGACTAACTGCTCAAAACAGAGGGAATATAGAAATAAACAAGGACAGGCCAGAGAATATTGTAGAGTTTATGTTGGAAATTTTTCTCTTACTATAAGAAATATCTGGCATATCAACTTAAAAGATAAAACATTTAGAGGCCCATGGGCATTCCAGTTCATGATTGACTGGCTCCTATCAAGAGGTAGCATTTGATATTTAGAGCAAAACCATTTACCTCGGAGCCAGGGAACAAAAATTCGTAAGGCTCAGAGATTCCACAATTTCCTTTATGGATACACACACAGTCATCCGAAAACCTTTCACTTGGCCCCACTTACTAAAGATCCCTCTTCACAGTAGCACAATGGTGAGATACTTATAAGATCTAAGATGTAGCAAGTGCTTCAACCATTGTAGGACCTGAGCTCACAAATGGTTGAAGGCAGTAGGCAAGTGGGCTTCTCTTTTGATGACAAGGTGGTAGATGAATAGTCCTTTGCAGGTCCTTCTTTTTCTGTCAGCTTCTTAAACAGATGAAATATTTTAGACTATGCATGTGTTGTGTGAATATGTGCATGTGTTGTGGGATTTCCCTGCTCTAATAACACCAGTGGAAATGTCTGTCTTCTTAGCATGTAACAGAGGTCAGCACTTAATCCTATGGGGGGGGAGGCTACTGGGAACTCGTAACTTTTTTGCAAGAGGCTGTGGCTTTGGAGTAAATATTGAAGCTGTTGCTGGAGTACCCGGGTTACTCAGACTTGGGAAATGATGATGAATTTGTCATATTTCTGAATAATTAAAGAACAATGTCCATTTGTGGGGATATACTCTGAAGCTATCAAAATGTATTAGTGGCCAAACTGGCTGTATGCATGCTATTTTAAATAGAAAGCAAGAAACCTTTAGCCAAGAAAATAAGGCTTAGCACTATAAATAACAATGTTCTATACATATTGACCACAACACAAGAAATAGCATTTACTGAAGACCTGTGGCTTTGTCAGGCCATTTACATATGCACAGTACCCCCTTTCTTCACCAAAGCCATCCTTAAATGATCTGGAATACAAGACTTTGATGCATTTCCTGGAGGTCAGACATGTTTTCTTTCTTTACATTGTGAAATGATTGATACCTGTTCGTCATCTCATTAAATGAGTGACCTCAGTGTTAAACAACTCTCTCCTTGTCTCTCCTTTCCTATCTTCTCCTTTCCTCTCTTGCTGTTCCCCTCTCCCTCTCATCCCTTAGCCATCTCAATCTTTTTGTTTGCTTATATGTTTTATTTGTAGTCCTGTACAGTAAAACTGAAGGTGCCAGGCTTGCCCACCTTATGCTGCTGTGAGGGTGATTGAGACTGGTATGTTACAAGGATATGAATCTGGGAAAATAAGTGGGGTCGGAACTCAAGGGAGGTGTTGGAGAGATGTAGAGGTATGAGGAGACAAAGAATTGGTGTGATTGATATATACATGACATAAATGCATAGACTTTTCAAGGAATAAAAATATTATTTAAAAATATTTTCTATAAGTGGATGGCACTTGAAGAAACCATCCTGAATGAGTTAACCCAGTCACAAAAAGAGGAACACAGTATGTACTCACTCATATATGGATTTTAGACCTAGATCAAAGGATCACCAGCTTATAATTCACACCACCAGAGGAACTAGGATACAAGGTGTATTCTAAGGGAGTCATATAAAGTCCCTCACAGAACTGGGCAGGGACAAGTCCCCCAGAGCTCAGGTGAAGTGGGGGGGGGGCAGCGAATGGAGAGAGAAGTAGGAGAAAATAGGGGGGAGGAAAAGAAAACATGTGCGACCAGGAAGATTGAGCCTGGTTAGGAATAGAAGATAGGAAAGAGAGAGAGAGAGACAGAGAGAGAGAACATAAAAGAGGGAGCCAATATTGGTTTGAAGATAAAATTGAACACAAAGAAAGGTCTAGAGAACTACAAGACTGCTCCCAACTAACAATCTCAGCTTCTGTGGAAAAGCTATCATAAATGCCCCTCCCGGAGAGTGGGATCAACAACTTTAATCCCAACTTTAATCCCATCACTCAGGAGACAGAGGCAAGCAGATCTCTGTGATTTGCAAAGTAAACCTGGTATACAGAGTAAATTTCAGGACAGATAAGAGTTACACAATAAAACCCTATGTCAAAAAATAAAAAAATAAAAGTAAAATAAACAGAGTAATAATAAAACCACGTAAAGATAAAAAGCTCAGAGAGAATCTGGTTACTGTATGCTATTGTGTTGTCTCTACATTGTTTAACTGCTAAAAAAAATAACAACAACTGATAAAAGAAATGTTGCTGGATTAATTCAATTTATATATTTTAAAAATACTTTGACTCCAACATCCAAGTTCAAAGACAAGTTACTGGGAAAAAGGATTTCTATTTTTGTTTCCACAGAAAATAAAAAGCTGTGGATTCCTTCCAGACTAATATGGTTTGATCAATCCAGGCCCCCTGAAACAAAGTCGCTGATGATCCAACATTCAAAACAGCTTGGACAAAACAGCCTCGCAGACTACAGCCAAAATTTCTACAACTTCTTAGGATCCCCATGACAGCGCCCCCTATCAGCAGGAAGTAGTTTGGAAAGAACGACGCCCAAATGCCCAAATATTGTGTATAAATGTTTGTTTTCATTTAAATGGACTTGGTTATAAATGGTTAAGGATCACAACCAATATCATTTTAAAGGTAAAAAGGAAATTATGATATAGATATGCATAGTTTGTTTTGGAATGGATTTTCATTTATTGATACAATTTAAGGTCAATTTTGTCATATGTATATTTCTCCTCTTGTTTGTATAGCTCATTTAGAAATGTAATGTATAATGTAGTGTAGATTATAGATAATTACCTAGGATAGTCAAAGCTTAGAGTTTAGTTAGGGTTTTCAAGATACACAGAGATGTATTTAAGAAAGATAGGAATTCTTCAAACCTTTCAAAGACCTACAGAATATGGCATTTAAAATGATTTAGGGTTTTACTTGACAATGAGACATAAATGCTCCTGGTAACACCATCTGCGTCAAAAAGGAAGATGGACATTAAAGAAACACGTTATGGAGTTTACTTCCAATATGGCAAGACTAGCCATTTGGACAAGATACTGCTCTTGTCTGGATTGTTTGACTTTATGCTGTATAAACTGGACATGCAGGACCCACAGAAAATTGACTGCTGATTCAAGATGGACATTGCTACAGAATTCCTGCTTCATGGAAGAGTCTGCGAGACAGTATGCAGGACACAGAGAAAAGTGACTGATAAACTGCCAATACAAAAAGACAGTTTAAAGTTTCCTGCGTTGCTGAAGAGTCTGCTAGACACACTATGGCCTATGGGCTGAAGATGGAAGATTACAAAAGAACTTCGCGTGACCAGGCAGTGAGTTGTCTCTGTCATTTCTAGAGCTTATATATTATCCTTCTGTGGTCTTTGAAGGAGTTGAAGACAGATAGTTATGGTTATAGTTTTCATTAGTTAGGATTAAAGATAAGTTACTTAGACTTTAGACACACAAAGATAGAATAGATGATGAAATATTTTCTTCAAATCTTGCTAAATATTAATGGACTAAATATTGTTAACTGTGATTCTTACTTAATAACTGTTGTATAATATATTTTGCTATGTTAAGGTTAAAACCCTTCTTTTTATTTAGACAGAAAAGAGGAGATGATGGGAGATGTCATTCTGTATGTTTCTCATACTGGTTAATAATAAAGCACTGTTGACCAATAGGAAAGGAAGATAGGAGGGACTAGGAGACAAGGAGGAAATAGGAAGTAGGAAGGAGGAGTCAAGATGGAGAGTCTGAAGAAAGCAGTATGCCACCGGCTCCCCGGTAAGAGAAATACATAGATCAGCAGAAATGGGTTAATAATTAAGGCAGAGCTAGCTGATAAGAAACAAGTAACAGGGCCAACAGCATTGTATCAAATACAGAGTCTCTGTGTGTTAATTGGGGCTGGCGCGGCAGCAGGACAAGACCAGGCGGCGGCAGGCGGAAAAACCGTACTTCTTACAAACTAACTTCTCCATGGAGCCCTCAACTAATGCCTGTTGAAAACAGGATCAAACACCCATATATAAACACTGAGTCGAACTAGAACCCAGATGCAGATGGAGAGGACAAGACCATGCAGCAGAAACACATAGAGACAGCTTACCTGAACAAGGAGGAGCTAATGGCCACTAGACTGATAGCTGGGAAGCCAGCATGGGACTGACTCAGGCCCCCCTGAATATGGGTCTCAGCCAGAAGGACTGAGTAGTCTAAGAGACCTCAGACAGTGGAGCCAGGATGTATCTCTGGTGCACAAAAGGACTTTGCGAACATATCCCCCTTGGAGGGATAACTGCCTTAATCTGGAGACAGGAGAGAAGCCCTAGTCCCTACTTCACAGGACCTGTCAGATCTACATGACCCCAACTGGATGGCATTCCCCTACATATGGAATTGGGGTGAGGGAATGGAAGGGGAGGGTGTTTAGAGTGCATGTGAGAGGGCAGAGAGGGTAAAATGGAGGGATGGAGGGAGGGAGGGATGGGGGAGGGAGGGAGGGAGGGAGAGGGAACTGGGATCGACATGTAAATAAAAATTAAATTTAAAAAAAATGCTTTGACTCCAAAATTTAAGTTGAAGGACAAGTTACTGGGGAAAAGGATTTCTATTTTTGTTTCCACAGAAAATGAAAAGATGTGGATTCCTTCCAGACTAATGTGGTTTGATCACGCCAGACCGCCTGAAACATAGTACAAGGTGATCCTACATTCAAAACAGCTAGACAAAACAGCCCTATAGACTACAGCCAGGATTTCTGAATCTTCTTCGAATCCCCCATGACAGCGCCCCTTACCAGCAGGAAGTAGTTTGGAAAGAACGACACCCAAATTCCCAAATATTGTGTATAAATGTTTGTTTTCATTTAATTGGACTTTGTTATATAAAATTAAATAAAAAACACGCACAAAAAAATAAAAATATTTGCTATAACTTGGCCATATAGAAGTTTGTGTTTTTGAGAATATTTCATATTGCATTGCATAAGAAGTCTGCTAGTTCATTCCCTCCAGCAGTGTGCAGAATTCACATTGACCAGGGAAGCAAAGGGTACTAAAAGTGGGGAGGATAGCAAGAAAATGGAGGGTAATAAGATGTGGGGAAAATATGCTCAATATAGGATGTGCCTTTGTAGGAAAACTTTCTAAATTAAAAGGGGAGCAGAATATGGGACTTCACTCCTTTTAAATTTGTGGAGCTCCTCTGTGTGATGCTATCTATGCATTCCCCCCATACTGATTCAGTAAACAAGTGGGTCTTATCAACCTGCTCTCTAAAGGATGCCTAGGGCATGGATGCTGCGGCCTCCAGACCCTACTCAGAAACATTCCCTTCCCTTTGCTGAATCAAAAACTGACAAACCTCAGAAGAAACAAGAAGTCATTTGGAATTCAGAAATGGTACCAATTATAGAGAAAAGATACTAAAATAAAAGCCCAGGAAAGAGTATGGTCATAGGGGCAGTAAGGGGGAAAAAAACTAGTCTGAACTCAAGGTATGAATGAACAATACTTAGTGCTGATGGACACTGCCAAATGCCAGCTTCCACAAACAGGGCTGATGGGAAATTATTATAATAAACAGAAGTTGAATACTAAGTAAATTGAATGTTGTTCAAAATGAAAACGATTTCAAATGGCCAATGACTAAATAGATATATGAAAGCTGGATAATTGACAAGTAGGCAAGGCTAAAAGGAACTGTTTTTCCATAAACATTTTATTTTTTTTTTTTTAGTGTGTGTTTGTTCACATGCATGCCTGCATCTTTGTGTCTGCTTATGACTATATGTATGCTGCAAAATCAAGAGTTAACTCAGATTCATGTGTAAAATTTAGACCACCTCAGCAGCTAAATTTGTACTCATAACTAGGCCTATAACAAGGAGATTCTTAGTGTCCTGACCTGTGTCACAAGGTGGCTAGTGGAACAGCCATCATATATTTTAATTATTGCAAAATGGCAACTTCTTGATTGAATGGGTGGATCTAAACATTTGGCAACTTCTTGCATGAGTGCAAATGAAAAGTGATTATATTAGGGCTGTTATTTTTTTCCTCGAGGATGACTTCCTTTGTGTGGCAGTAGGATGCTTCCAGGAAATTATTCTTTCTGGCAGTGAGAGTGTTTAAATACCAAAGTGAACCTGCATTCAGCCATTTAGAATAACTTTGTTTTCAATGTTAATTGAATGAATGGCTTCTGATGTTTGACAATAAACTAGAACATGGGAATAGCAGGAGGGAATTTTGCCCCTTGTATTCAAAGAGTCTGTATACTCCAGTCCATATTAAACCAACCATCATTATCCAGAATGAAAGGTGTTTTGGAGAGGATGTTGATAAGCTTCATGAGCTCATCTTTATGTCTAGTGTTCATGAGTAATTCAAAGACATTTTTCAAGTGTATAGTGTGTTGTATTCACTGTAATACAGGTCGCCAGATGCCCCATTTGAACAATGACCCATGTGAAACTCATGATTCTGCTGCTCCACAAAAGACACTGTAAGGCATCTACATATCATCTACATCTGTGTTGACATCATTATCCCTGTGACTATTTGCTGACCCATAGCCTAATGTGGAACACTGTACTCTTAGTACAATATAGCCATTGAACTCTCAGCAGCTGTGACTGCAGGTTAGAAGCCCTCTCTAGGGATTGGTTCAGTAACATTTTGTCAGACAGGAGGAGGTGTGTTTATGAGTTGCTGGAAAGAGTGGCTTTATTCATCCATGTCATGGTTACTAAATTTTCTGTGCTCTTAGAGTAACCCTTTACCCAGACTCCCACAAGTAATCCTAGGTAAACTCACTGCTTCATCGAGTTATGCTTGGGTGGTATTGTTTTGGTTGTGGGGTGGGGATGGGTTTCAAGACAGAGCTTCTCTGTAGATTTGGAGCCTGTCCTGGAACTGGCCCTGTAGATCAGGCTGGTCTTGATCTCACAGAGATCTGAGTGTCTCTGACTCCTGAGCACTGGGATTAAAGGAGGCTGGATTGTTGGGGCCCCATCTAGGGTAAGCACATATTTGCTTGTGTCCCTAGGGCAAGTTCAACAGACTGTATCTATGTGAATAGAAAGAGAGAGAAAGTGAGAAGTGTGAAATAAGGACAAAAGAAGGAAGGTAAAGAGAGTAAGAGGGGGGAGGGAAAAGCAGGAAGCAAGGGAGAAAGATGGGGTGGCAAGAGAGACAGAAGGGGAAGGAAGGGAAGGAAAGAGGAGGGAAGAGAAGAAAAGAGAGCAGAGGAAGAAGGTAAATACTTGAGTAGAAACAAACTGTACTGAGTCTGGTCTGGGCTGTTTTTGTTCATTGGTATATACTTTCCTCCTTATGCTTTAATTAGGGTGAAAGCTTTCAGAGAGAATAGATGTGCCCACCAGAGCTGTGGCTGAGATCAGAGGCAGGTCATGAGGATGTGCCACAGGAACATTCCAAAGACTGTCAGGAGTTTATATTTGGCATCTCAGTGACCACACATGGACAATAACTGCTTCATAACCAAGAATCCACAGATGAGTTCCTGAAAGAGACCTAAGTCTAGGAATTATCCCTGTGAACAAATGTTCAGAAGTAGACAATAGGAAAGCCAAGTACAGATGCCAAGTACAGATGCCTCAAAATTCTCATCCCAGTGAAGGTTCTTTGCTTGGCCTCTAGGTGTTAATTTGTCATCTGTGTCTTCGCTGTCACTCGGCAACCTGGACATGTATTGACTTCCACCCATAAAATTGATGTGCTGTGTCTGTGGACTGTGGATGGAGTTTGGGCATGATGGAGGTAGCTTCTTCAGGGTCAAAAATCCTTAAAAAATTGCATTGTGGTAACCTTCTATAACATCTTTATGTATACGAATAGAAAGAAAGAGAATGTAAAAGAGAAGAAACAAGGTTAAAACAAAGGAAGGAAAGGAGGGAGGGAGAGAAGGGGCAAGGAAGGAAGGAAAGGGGGAGGGTGGAAGGAAGGAAGCATGAGAGAGGCAGGGAGACTCACACTGTTGGCTGGAGTTCCAAGCATAATCACAGCTTCTTGGCTCCTGGCTGCTTTTTAGTTTTTCAGAGCTCTCTAAATACATATTTTTTCATTACCCAATCATGAACAGCTGTTGACCGAAGATGTGCCTTTTGTTATCACAGATAATTAAAGGCAAAGGAAGGAAAATGGGATTGTTGAACAGTCTTTCACATGACAAATAGAAAAAGTAACAGAAAACACCCACACCAAGAAGAAAGCAATCTCTGCTACCTGAAGCTCTGGGGCACAGAGGCTCTGCCCACACCCTCATCAGTGGAAGGACCCAGAAACCAGAGCACCAGAATGTCCCTCAAGTAGGGAAGGATATCTCATTTGTAGTTCTGAAACTAGAGGATTTGGATGGTTAACCATCTCTAATGAACCTAATAGAAGACAATGGCAGCTGTTATTTACTTCAGGGCAAATTAAGGAAAACACATTTTGGTCAGAAATCTCTTAGGCAACTTGTAAAGAGGGTTGTGGTAAAGACACTTGGTGGTTGAGCATCATTTAGGCCTAAACCTAATTCTCATTTTCTGGTCCTATGTAGGATACCTGTGTCTAGACCAGGGTAGCGTTAGTAACTCAGAATTGCAGTCAGAGATGAAAGTGGCATTTCTGGAGCATCTGCCATATGTTAAAAGCAAATTGTTCTGCTTCCATATTTGTTTTTTTCTAATGTGACCTCACAAAAAACATAAAATAGACATTTTAATTTAAAATGTCTCTACTTTCTTAAGCAAATGGTTATTTAGTGGTCATGATCACAAGGCTTGCTTAGTCCTTCAAAAATAAAAATTAAGGGATGTTAAAGTGTATATCTGCCTGAACCCCAAATCAAATGATTACTGCTTAGACCTTTCCTCTTTGTCTAAAATCCATATATGAGTGAGTACATACCATATTTGCCTTTTTGTGACTGGGTTACCTCATTGTGTAAATGTACTACATTTTCTCCATCCATTCTTCAGTCGAGGGACATGTAGATTGCTTCTAGGTTCTGGCTATTACAATGCTACTATGAACATAGCTGTCCTTGTTGTATGAATGTGCATCTTTTGGGTATATGCCTAAGAGTACAATTGCTGTATCTTGAGGTAGACTAATTCCCACTTCCCTGTGGAACCGCCATACTGATTTCCAAAGTGGCTGCATGAGTTTACACTCCCACTAGCAGTGGAGGAGTGTGCCCTTTTTCCACATCCTCTCCAGCATAAAATGTCTTTAGATTTTTGATTTTAGCCATTCTGAAAGGAGTAAGATGGTATCTCAGAGTTGTTTTGATTTGTATTTCCTTGATAGCTAAGGATGTTGAATGCTTCCTTAAGTGTCTTTCAGCCAGTTTAGATTCCTCCATTGAGAATTCTCTATTTAGTTCTGTATCCCACTTTTTAATTGGATTATTGGTGACTAGCTTCTTAAGTTCTTTGTATATTTTGGAGATCATTCCTCTGTAATATGTGGCATTGGTGAGGACCTACTCCCAGCTTATAATTCACACCACCAGAAAAGCTAGGAAACAAGGAGGACCCCAAAAGAGACATACATGGTACCCTGGAGAAGGTGAAAGGGACAAGATCTCCCCAGAAAATTGGGAGCATGGAGGGAAGGGAAAGGGAGTTAGGAGAAAGAGAAGGGGAGAAGAGGAAGGAAAGGGTGGTTATGAGCGAACAGGAAGATTGAGATAAGAAAAGAATAGAGGAGAACAAGAAAGTGATACCTTAATAGAGGGAGCCATTATACATTTTGGGATAAATCTGGCACTAGGAAAATGCTCAGAAATCTACAAGGATGAACCCAACTAACAATCTAAGCAATAGTGGAGAGGCTGCCTTTAATGCCCTTCCATGATAATGAGATTGATGACTACCTTATATGTCATCCTAGAGCCTTCATCTAGTAGTTGATGGAAGCAGAAACAAACACCCACAGATAAACACTAGCCGAACTCCTGGAATCCAGAAACAGAGAGACAGGAGTGATGAGCAAAGGGGTGGAGACTAGGCTGGAGAAACCCACAGAATTAGCTGGCCTGAACAAGGGGAAGCTCATGCACCCAAGTCTGATAACTGGGAAACATAGGACTAACCCAGACCCCCTGAATGTGGGTGTTAGTTAGAAGGACTGGGCAGTCTATGGGGCCTCTAGTATTTATCCCTAAGATATGAATTGACTTTGGGAACCTATCCCACATAGAGGGATACTTTCTCAGCCTAGAAACATGGAGGATGGTCTAGGCCCTGCCCCAAATGATGTGACAGACTTTGAAGACTGCCATGGAAGACCCTGCCTGGGAAGCAAAAAAGGGGATGGGCTGGGTTATTGTGGTGATAAGGGAGGATGGGAGTTTGAGGGAACTGGGATTGACATGTAAAACAACTTTGTTTCAAATTTAAGTAGAAGAAATGGAAAAAAGATTACTGCTTAGGACAGTTTAAAAAATAATATTTTCCCATCAACACTGATGACTTGATTTCAATCTCTGGGAGCCACATGTTGGACGAAGAGAACCAACGCATATATGTTATTCTCTGACCTCTACATGTGAGCTATGACTCTTGTGCACATATTCCACCCACCCATTTACCCTACCACAGTATAAACAAATGGAAACAGTATATTATAATACTACTGCTTATTCTAACTGATTCTAATTAATTTTCTAGCTCTGCTTCCCAATGAACTTGTCTTTGAACAACCGTACAATTACTACAGATGTGGATTTTAATTTTGGAATCAGTCACTTTGAAAACCAGTGCTTGGCAGGGTAAAGGGGCTCTCTATTTAGCATCTAGCCTTCTGCCTTCTCACTGGGTGCTCTTAGTATACATAGAGCAAGGGAGACACTCATGTTTCTCTTCCTCTTTTTATGAATATATGAGTCCCCTTGAATCAGGGCCTTACCCTTTTTATCTTGCTTAACCTCAATTACCTAAGAGGTGTTTGTTCAAATTTAATCACTCTGGGTGTTAAAGCAACAACACTGGAATTGTAAGCAAATGCAGTTTAGTCCCTGGGAAGGATAAAGGAGAGACACGAAGAGTAAATATATTTGTATAATTGAGAGGATCTGTAAATCTAAGGGACAAGAGGTTTAAAATTTCTCTCCTCCTATCTTCTTTAGACTTGGGCATCTATCTCTTTAATAAAAAATTGAGACAAATGTATAAGGCTCTCTTCTCATGTGTCTTTCCTTCCTTTAAATTCTAGCTGCTGCTCTGTCTCTTTTAAGATTTTCCCTAGTCCTTGGGGTATCCCCCCTGTCGTCTAACCCACAATTCACATCCAGCATTGCTCTCTGTGTGTCTTGGTTTTTCTTCATTTCCCTCCTGCTGTGTTTTCTTCCTGTGTGTCTGAGTTTTTTCCTGAGAACAGAGAAAACATCTCATCCTTCTTATGTCTCTATTACCGGCTTCAGTAAAGATGGATGGCTCACCTACTGTTGGCAAGCTTTGTTTGCTTTACCCTGGAGATCTGAGTTGAGCAAGCAAGCATAACTTTGGTGTGCATAGAGCATGAACTACTTTCTTGATGAAAATTTAATCTTCCAAAGAATCCTACAAAGGAAGCTTGATGCATAAATGGGACAGGAAATGAAAAATGGAATTTCCCCAAAACTGTATAGTCCGAGATTGTGAGTCTAGAAGTTGAGTGAAGTAGACTCTACCCCTTGTTTTCTCCATCATGCCTGGAATTTTATATTTTACTCTGAGTTGGGCACTAAGATTTTCTTTCATGGAGCTACATCTCTGCCATCCTGGGAGATCATCCATTAGGTTCTTTGTTTAAGTGCTTGTTGTTATGTATATGTATATGTATGTGTATGTGTATGTGTATGTGTATGTATATATGTATATGTACATGTATATATCATTTGATCTTACATGACAGTTCTAGTCATCTTCTCTCTCATTTCTCAGTATATTTTTATTCATAAACACTTAACATGATCTCTGCTTTCTATTTTAGTAAATGAGTCATGTTTATTGTGGAGTCTCTAAGAAGTTCCACGAAGTCCCCAAATGCTATCATTATCTAAAGATATTACTGAAGAAATTAAATAATTTATTGACTATCGAATAAAAATTGAGTAAATGAAATAACAATGTTTAGTAGGGATGAGCATGGCATCTGAAGTATGGTCTTCAACTGGGATCACCAGCCACATGCCACTGTAGAAATGCTGATTCTCAAGCCTCATCCTTGATGTGGTGAATCATTAACTCTGGGTACAGTGAGCATCCATTTGCATTATCTCAAGACTGCCAGGTGCTTGTGATGTAAGCTCAGGCTTGAGGACCACTGGCCCAGCCACATGTTTTAATTTTTGATGTACAAAGACTCACCTGGGATGTCTCAGGGAAGTATAAATCCTTGTTCAGTAGATCTCGATGTGGAGTTGTGATTTTGTATTCTTAACAAGCTCTGAATTGTGCCCGTGCTGCTGTCCGTGAACTTGCCACTCAAGTAATCTTTGCAGCCATCTGGGGAGCTTTAAAGATTACTGATGCTAGTCCCATGCTCAGACATGCTGTTTTAATCGGTCTGCAGTGCAGCTGGACTGGGTCTTTTTAAAAGCTCTACAGGCATGCTAATGTTCAGGCAAGACTGAGGACTTTTGTGGGGCCTTCCAAAGCTGTCAGGTGAGTGTATGTGTATCCACACAGTCAACGCTGCTGGCTGTCCACACAGGTGGATATATTGTAGCTCACGGGAGGAGGATGTTTTGGGTCCAGGGCATGAATGGATCTGCCATGGGAAGCACTGCTGTACAGGCAGGAAGAGCTATAGAAGATTCAAATATTCTGTGAGGAATTTGAGACAATGAAGGAGGAACTGGAGGCTGTGTGGAAAACTAAATCTCAGCCTGCTTAGCAACACAACCACTCAATATAAAGGGTTTGATGACACTCAGTCAATACAGACCCAATGAGTACAAAAACCAATGGTTATTTGCTCCTTGAGATAAAACTCCTACAATGAACAAATGTTCCAGGGATTATTTATCTTGGCAGGTTAATTAAAAATGACTCAAATAATTAGTTCTATGTGTTCAATTTCTTTGTTATTTGGATAGCCTCTTTTCATAGATTGCACAAAAGCTTCTAAATGGAGCCTCCTCTGACTTCCCTGTCTGTCTTTTGAACTTGTGTTCTTCAAAGCACACCATGCATTCAGAGCCTACTCTATATTTGAAGTAAACCTTCTCTTTGACCAATGAGCTTTAGATACATTGGATCACATTTTGAGATAAGGAGAAACAAAAGTGTTTTCTTTTTTCCTTTGCTTTTATTCTTGTTCACTTGTCCTAAAAAAGAGTAACCTATATTGGGATGTTTCAGGAATACAGTTCCAAGTGAACAGTAATGAAATAAATAAAAGTGACTTTCTTAATAAACTAAATTTAAAAAACAAAATCACGAAAGGTGTCCTGCATGTAACAGACAAGACACAGGAAAATTAATTCAAATCTCTGAGTCCATGGCTTAACTTTTTCTGCCATCTCATGCACCATTTTCTATTGTCTGTTTTAGTGTCTCAGGCTACTGTGAACATCATGTAGGATGAACAGGGAGGTTCCTGGAGACATTTTACAGATATAGTACTTTTGATGAAACCGAAGGCTGATGTGCCCACACTTGAGGAAGACTAATGTATTATACCCCCAACCTTCCAGCCTCCCAGTCAGAGGCCAGGCCTGTCCTGCACTAAATGATATGATCTACCCAGATAATAGTTGATGATTACAGAATCTAAACTTGGTTCATCAAATTCCTTTCCCTGAGAATTAAAGAACTAGAGTCTAGAAGATAGTTACCGGTTATGTATGTCAGCAGAAAGAAGGGTCTTTGACAGACAGACCTCCCTGTGAAGAAGAGAGATGGTTTCTAACTTGTGCTGTGTAGTATGGTGGTCTGTAAGCATCAGAACTGAGTTTAAAATGCTTTAAAAAAAACCATAAACTCCTGAATAAAATTTTTCTTTTCTATTTCAATTAATCTCATTAAATTGTATTTTAATTACGTTTCAGTTTTGTATCCAGTGGCTCCTTGATTAGGCAGCACAGTTCTAAACTTAAGATATATGAGTGCCCTTTCTCACAAATCTTTCAAGACTCCATGACTATCTCCCTCATCTAATTCTGAGATTCTACCACTGTTTTAACTTCATGGGCATGCAGGGAAATTTCACTAAATCCTCTAATTGATTTTGAGCTAGCCAGAAAGGCCTTGAATAGATTAGTGTCAATTAAAGAACATAGATACTGATATTTTATGGGACAATGAATTTTCATTACATTGGAGCATTGAGTTGTGAAGATGTTGGGTCTCTCCTTGCCCATGGATGTTCCACCAAAGTAGGAATGGACAAAGGTGGAATAAGTATCTATAACATATCTGACAGCTCAAGCAAACTATTTCACCCACTCACAGGGATACCTTATATGAAAGTGGCACGATAAAGGTGACTTATGCCTGCCAGATAGTCACTTGCAACCCAGAGCATTAGCTTAGGTATCTGGAAGATTTACTTTATGTTTTATCTCCTCTTTCTTTCTAGGCAAATGTGTGTGTGTGTGCGCGCGCGCGTGCACGTGTGTGTGTTCGTGTATTGTGTAGCCCCATAGTCTCAGTAACCTCATGGTAATACAGGATTTTAATCAGAGTGTTTCTAAACTCCTTCTATATTTAATGACATCCAGGCACATTCAGGTTTGCTTTTGCTCTATTGACTGTTGCCTCTTCACACAGTGACAGACCTGCTGATCAAGTTTCTCAGATGTAGTTCAGTGAGCATATAGGTATTTCATCCTGAAATCAGACAAAAAAATAGGTCAAAAGCTAACAGATCCCAAATGTTGTATGAGGGTTCTTTCACTGAAAGGTGTTACAATTTGACCTGATGGGCAGAACAGGTAAATTTGAGCCACTTGACATCTCCATGAGCCTTGGTTTCCCAATCACGAGCACTGAAGCTAATAGGGGTGTTATAGTTTCAATGCTCTAGCAATTATCATCCAACGGAGAAGTTGATCTTCCTAATAAACTTATGAAGTACATGTGCTTATTTCACTATTGCCTTTATTGTTGTCATTATGACCACTGTCACTATCATTCCATGTCACTGCTGTTCCATTAATGACAGAACACCAAGCCTTGGAGAGGAGGTCAGTTGATTCACCCCCAACATAAACATAATTACTTAATCAGGGAATGTAAGGCATACGGTTTTTCCGTCCGCCGCCTGGTATTGTCCTGCGGCTGCACCGCCAGTCCCAAATAATATACAGAGACTCTGTATTTGAAACAATACTGTTGGCCCTGTTACTTGTTTCTTATCGGCTAGCTCTGCCTTAATTATTAACCCATTTCCGCTGATCTATGTATTTCTCTTACCGGGGAGCCGGCGGCATACTGCTTTCTTCAGACTCTCCATCTTGACTCCTTACTACTTCCTATTTCCTCCTTGTCTCCTAGTCCCTCCTATCTTCCTTTCCTATTGGCCAACAGTGCTTTATTATTAACCAGTACGAGAAACATACAGAATGACATCTCCCATCATCTCCTCTTTTCTGTCTAAATAAAAAGAAGGGTTTTAACCTTAACATAGCAAAATATATCACATAACAGTTATCAAATAAGAATCACAGTTAACACTATTTAGTCCATTAACATTTAGCAAGATTTGAAGAAAATATTCCATCATCTATTCTATCTTTGTGTGTCTAAAGTAACTTATCTTTAATACTAAGGAAAACTATAACTATAACTATCTGTCTTCAACTCCTTCAAAGACCACAGAAGGATAATATATAAGCTCTAGAAATGACAGAGACATCTTGCCTTTTCAGTCACCCGAAGTTCTTCTGTAATCTTCCATCTTCAGCCCATAGGCCATAGTGTGTCTGACAGACTCTCCAGTAAAGCAGAAAACTTTAAACTGTCTTCTTTATTGGCAGTTTGTCAGTCACTTTTCTCCGTGTCCTGCATACTGTCTCGAAGACTCTTCCATGAAGCAGGATCTCTGTAGCAATGTCCATCTTGAATCAGGAGTCACTTCCCTGTGGGTCCTGCATGTCCAGTTTATACATCACAAAGTCAAACAGTCCAGACAAGAGCAGTATCTTGTCCAAATGGCTAGTCTTGCCATATTGGAAGCAAACTTCATAATGCATTTTTTCGATGTCCATCTTCCTTTCTGGTGCAGGTGGTATTGCTAAGAGCAATTATGTGTCACTGTCACAAAAACCCTAAACCACTTTAAATGCCATATTCTGTAGGTCTTTGAAAGTTTTGAAGAATTCCTATCTATCTTAAATACTTCTCTGTGTATCTTGAAAAACCTAACAAACTTAACTCTAAGCTTTGACTATCATAGGTAATTATCTATAATCTGTACTACATTATACATTACATTTCTAAATGAGTTATACAAACAAGAGGAGAAATATACATATGACAAAATTGACCTTAAATTGTATCAATAAATGAAAATCCATTCCAAAACAAAGTAATCATATCAATACCATAATTCCCTTTTTACCTTTAAAAATAATTGGCTGCGATCATTATCCATTTATAACCAAGTCCATTTAAATGAAACCAAACATTTATAAACAATATTTGGGAATTTGGGCGTTGTTCTTTCCAAACTACTTCCTGCTGATAGGGGGCGCTGTCATGGGGGAATCCTAAGAAATCCTGGTTGTAGTCTTGGAGGCTGCTTTGAATGTTGAATGTTGGATCACCAGCGACTCTGTTTCAGGGGGCCTGGCTTGATCAAACCACATTAGTCTGGAAGGAATCCACAGCTTTTTATTTTCTGTGGAAATAAAAATAGAAATCCTTTTCCCCAGTAACTTGTCCTTGAACTTAAATTTTTGAGTCAAAGCATTTTTAAAATATACAAATTGAATTAATCCAGCAGCATTTCCTTTATCAGTTGTTGTTATTTTCTCAGCAGTCAAACAATGCAGAGACAACACAATAGCATACAGTAACCAGATTCTCTCTGAGCTTTTTATCTTTATGTGGTTTTATTATTATTCTATTTTACTTTTATTTTTTTATTTTTTGACATAGGGTTTCACTGTGTAACTCTTATCTGTCCTGGAATTTACTCTGCATACCAGGTTTACTTTGCAAATCACAGAGATCTGTTTGCCTCTGTCTCCTGAGTGCAGGGATTAAAGGCGTGTGCTACAACACCCAGTTTTTTTTTGTCTCTTTAAAACCATTTTTCTTTTTATGTCTACGTATATTTTAAAACACACTGTAAACCTTTAGAGGTTTTTCTTAATATGAATCTGTCTTTACTGTAAATCTTTATCTTTGTCTGGCCACAAGTCTTTTATCTGGTAAACAACAACTTTGCTAAAATGAAAGTCATAGCTGTGTTAGCCACGGTTTACCAAGGATGGTGGCGGGTACTTTTACCGCCAGCACGGAAAGCTGTGCTCACCAACTTGGTCTGTGCTGCCACCCAGAAAGCATGCTGCCGGCTTGGAGATGTGGTCACTGCCATTGCCATCTCTCATACACATCAATAAACTGTTAGCAGAGTTATTTAAAAACTGTGCGGTTTTTTGCCGTTTATGCTGAGTCAGGAACCTTCCCTTAAAGGAGCCGCACGAATATCTGCTTGTCTCTAGCAAGTCAGAGTCCAACCGAGAAAAATGCTGTTACCAAGAAACCTTGTTTATTTATGTTCTTTTGTTTCTACAACCCTTTTTTAAGCTTTTGTTAAATTTTAAGTGGAAGTTTTTATTAACCACGTGGGCGCCATTTGTAAGGAATACAGTTTTTCCGCCTGCCGCCTGGTATTGTCCTGCGGCTGCACCGCCAGTCCCAAATAATATACAGAGACTCTGTATTTGAAACAATACTGTTGGCCCTGTTACTTGTTTCTTATCGGCTAGCTCTGCCTTAATTATTAACCCATTTCCGCTGATCTATGTATTTCTCTTACCGGGGAGCCGGCGGCATACTGCTTTCTTCAGACTCTCCATCTTGACTCCTTACTACTTCCTATTTCCTCCTTGTCTCCTAGTCCCTCCTATCTTCCTTTCCTATTGGCCAACAGTGCTTTATTATTAACCAGTACGAGAAACATACAGAATGACATCTCCCATCAAGGGAAGGAAGAATTCACAACTCTGTCTTTAGACTCTAAGTCCAACATTTTGGAGGAAAGAACATCTGCATGTGTTTTAGATTTTATGGGAGCAGATGAAATAACATTATGGTGAATACTTTGGGGGAAATGTAAAACGAATAAAGCTTGCATTTTAAGAGATGAGAAGGGCATTTTTTTGGGGCAGTAGTCTGAATTTAGAGCTCTATTGTTGAGTATCTAGTACTTGGGTAATACCTATCACTGAAAATAACATTACAAATATAGATGGAGAAAGCTGTTGGCTCCAAGGGAAATCTGGGGAAGGAGCCTCATTCTGTAGGCAGATTACTGTTTTCCTACATTCAATAATAGTTAATTTTTTGGGTTTATATGCATTCAATTCTTCACACTGACACCTTGCCCCATGTAATCAGTGTTATAATTCTTAGTTAACATGAAGTTAGGAAAGAAGGGAAAAATTGAATTACCCAAGGTCACATAAATAGAAGTTGGCTAAGCTAAAAAAATCACACCCCATATCTGCCAGGTTGCAGAGTTCATGCTCTGAATTATGATGTTATGACTTCCTTATCTACCCCATGTTGATTTTAAATATTTATAAAATGCTACCTCCAAAATGCTTGCTCCTTTTCCCAGTGTCCCATGATGAGAAGAAACCAGTATGTTTTCTAGAGGTATCAGAAAGCTTGCTGAGGGCAATGTGGTGATGACAGAAGCATGAGAAACCCCAAGCCTAATTTTCCTGGCATCTTCTAGCCATTTCATATCCAGAATGTCAAGGACTTTTTAAATGGGATGAACAGGTAAGAACAAGTACTTTTACAGTTCTCTCTGACAATATCTGCTAGATTGTTCTTTATTCATCTTGGTACTATGTAAGTAATCTAAGAGTCAGATAGAATGAGGTTCACTGGAGGCATGAATCATTCTGACTCCTAATATTGTTACCAGGCAAGAGCACACAGTTGGTTCTCCAGCCTTTGCCTTATTTTAATCGTCTGGAAAGCACTATTTATGTATTCCAAGTACTGGATACATAAAGACAAGTGTGAGGTTAAGCATTACAGTTTCCCATTAAAGGTTACAGTCACCTATTACAAGAACACTGGTGATTGACATATGTGGTTTCTGAAGAGCCTTGCATTTGGACGCAAAATGGGATCCCTTCCAGAAGGTTCTAATGTGTCTGAAATCTCATGGGGGTGCTGGGTTTGAATATGATTTCTTCCCTCTGAAAGTTATACTGGAGTTTAAACACTATTGTGAGATATAAAGAGAGTATTTTATATGGAGAGATGAAGACAGGAAGAGAGAGAGATGGGGAGAGGGAGGGAGAAGGAAAGGGGCAGAAGAAGGGAAGAAGGAAGGGGGAGGGGGAGAGAGGGAGCTCCTGCCTCTCTTTATATGATGCCTCAGGGCTCTGCAAGCAAGAGGGCATCCACCATATGTGACCCCTACACATTTTAAGCATAATAAACCTCCTTTCTTGAGAACTTATGCTATGGTAGTATACTATTAAAAAGAGAAAACATTCCAAATATATGGAACACTCAGGAAACTTTTAGAACAGTTCAAGACATGTGGGCTTATATGAAACTTGTACAGAGCAAAAATATAGGAGCTTTAGATGTTCAGGTCCAGAAACCTCAAGTGTTGTACTTACTCATGGGCTATTTTCGAGATGGATTTTTACCCTCCATAGGAATGGGTTTCAGAGTTTCTAGGCTTTGATGACTTTACTGATACTCTAGTGCTAGGAATTACTGATCTGATTTTGGTCCTAGTTCATGTACCCTGATGTGTGATCTATAAATAAGAACCATTGGACTGCAGAGCTGAGTTCATACAGCTATTTTGTTTACAGCTCAAGAACTCAAAAGAGGGAGAAGTAGTCAAGGACTTGGGGTGACATAGCAATTGGAATCCTCCTAATGGTCTATTAGCAATAATTGGATAATGTTGTTATACCTACTAGGAGAGGTACTTATAGAACAAGAAAGGAATGCTTTCCAAATCCCTGTGAGGATGATTATCCTCACAAATATTAAAATTGTTCAGTTAAATTTGTGACTTAATATGGGGAGATGTGACATAGAGTGATATGTCCCTTCCTTTCTTATTTTACTTAGACTGAATATGCCTTGCAGACAAGAGCCTGTATTTGACATATATGTAGTATGTGACATTCTGTCAGCCATATCAGCCACCATCAGCTAATGCTACTTATAGCAGTTAGAAAAAGTCCTAAATTTTGTCAAAATTTTAGACTAAGGAATGAAACTTAGACAAGAAACTTTGTAGAAATCAAAATTGTCCATATGAATTCCATGCTGTGCTTGTCAGCATTGTCATTGGATGTTCCCTATCAGGGTGCCTGCAGTCACCTGCCAAGTGAGCCAATCCTGTGAGAAATGCCTAGGTTGGTATTTTCCTGAGCTGTAACAGTATTGTGTACATTAGTGGCCAATGACATATCATAGTTTAAACCACTATTTTCATTTGTCTTTGGAGCTGATTATGTTAAGGAAGTGGTTTTAGGGTCTGTCTTGAAGGTTGGGACACTGATTAAAAGTCTAACAGTTGGGCTACTGAGATAGCTCAATAGGTAAAATTGTTATCATCCAGTCTGATGACCTGAGTTCAGCTTCTCATAAGGTAAAGGAGAGAACCTATTCCCTTAAATTGTCATAATTTTGCTATATTTCTGTAGCATGTGCATAATGTTGTACACACACATAATAAATAAAAGTAACAAAAGAAAAAATGAATTTAACTTTAGATAAATAAGTTTTATTGTTGTCTAGAGTTCAAATAATGTCATTTTTTACCCTAGAATGTTCTTGGATACTCTATCAGGCTTAATGGGTAATCATTAACTCATTGTGGTTAGGACCAGAGAGGAGTTTTTGTCTATACCAGCAAAACAGAACTATCATTTGCCTAACAATCAGAAGGTTTTGTTCATTCTATTCCTGGAGAGCATTTTTTTCTGTTCCTTCAATTAAAACTTGATAGACATTTACCTGTGATTATGTACATTCATGTATGATACATGTATCCCTCCATCTATCTTTCCAGTCCCTTAGTCCTTCAACTATTCCTGGAAATCACACTGCAGTGGGTTCCATATAATCTGTCAGAACTTCTGTGTGGCTGTGACCAAGTCATAGTGTCCTTTTCTTTTATAAAATAACATCACACAACATGTGCCACAGGTGCATTGCAGGATAAAGAACATTCCTGTTTCCTAATTTAGAGAAATGTTGATTTCAATTTGGAGAGTCATTTGAGTGAAGACTAAGATCAACAGGCAGAACTTAGTGACTAGGAAGACTATGACCATGTTCAAAGAAGTCTAGCTCATGGTTAGAAAACAGATAGAAAGCTATCTTTGGCTGCTGCTGGGTTTGATTCTCTTTTGTTTTCTTTTTAAATCCAGGCCTGCTGGGACAGTCTTGTAGCCCAAGTTATTCAAGTGAAGCTAAGGCAAAAAGAGCCTAAGTACAAGGACAGCATGAGATATAAAGTGAGTTCAAAGCCCCCTGGGCAATTTAGCAAGACCTGGTCTCAATCTAAATTTTAGAAAGGCTAGGGACACAGCTCAATCCTCAGTATTACAGAAAATTAAATAAAAGAAAACTGAGTCTTTATTCATAAATGACAATGAATTAGAGAATTGAGAGAGGGTGATTAGCAAAGTGGCTGAGAAAACACATTGTACTTGAATTCATAACTATTGGCGAAGACAAAATAACTATTGGAGAAGACAAAGAACATAGTAGTCATCTTCCTTCATGTTGGTGAGGTATGAGATCAAATACTAGCCATTTTTGTATTGCAGGCAATACACATAAGTGTTCCAATCAAAGCAATTGGGAATCATTGACAGTTCAGCAGGGTAATATTCTATCTATAACTCTTTGAGAAGAAAAGTTTGGCATTCTGGAAGAATGTGGACTGACTGGATGGGACACAGTAAGCAGATATTCTACATAGAAATGTTTAGTTTCTAGATGGCTTTTTCTCTTTTTCTTTTTTCTGCTCGAAAAAACAACTACAGATTCAAAAGCAACACAACACAAAATCCTTAGCTTCCAACAAACTGTTTTTTATTATGACCCCAAAGCTGTAAAAGTGGTGATGTATATAAAAGTAGTGCAGGATGTTTTTAGTGGCTTTATGAAATCAAAACAGCAGTAGATAGTTAGGAGAGGAATGCCCTGCAACAGTTTATAACCATCTGAGTTCGGGAAGTTGCAGAAGCAATGTAATCATACTTTTATAGTGCTAGCCTGATCTTTTTACTCAGATAGCTGAAAACCCCAGCAAATCAACAATATTCAATAGCAACATATGTGAATCATTGAATGTTGATGGTCAAATAAGTTAAAAGTTTGACAAAAAAAAAAAAAAAAAAAAAAAGAAAGAAAGAAAGAATCCATTATTTCATCAGTGTGCTATGAATACAGATGCAAGGTACCCTTTAGGAATCAAGTTTACAGACCAATGTTAATGGTAGCGAAAACCAGTCATATCACACACTTGAACATCTATGCTTCACTTGTCACCTGTCATAATTTGGGGGAAGAGGACTTTCCCAAATTTATAAGTATAGATTTTGATGTCCACAGAAATTAAAAAGAAATCTGTCCATGGTCAATTGATCAAACCATGGGCTTTCTGTATATAGCATGACATGGATTATCTTTTTTGCATGTCTTATCTACCATGCCACACAAATTTTCCATAAGTGTTTATTTTTCTCTTTACAAGTCTGTGAAGATTAAGTAATTTATGAAGCTGTTCTTTGTGTGTGTGTGGGGGGGTCACAGAACGAAGTGTTTAATTAAGTTGTTTACCTATAGATGATGGAAATCCTATTCAAATGTTTTAGAAAATATACTGTCCTACTCATTACCAAAATTAACTGTCCAAGCTCTTTTGTGGACTACACATGATGTCACAATCCCAGTGATCATGTAATCAGCTGAATGGAAATTTACCTGAGAGCCACCAGGAATATGGAGTGATCCATATTTAGTAAGATGTCTTTTAAATTTGTTTCCTACCTCCATTTAAGCTGGGTTTATTTGAATGTTATATTAATCTTTAAAAATCATGTTAAAGAATAAATGAAAGATAAGAGGTAATATATAAGAGTCTTCTACAGATAATTAATTTGTATGACTATTCTCATGGTTTAGGAAGAAATATAAGGCCTGCAACAGACATACCATTGAATGTACAAATCTACTCATTAGGGTCTGAGAGATTACTCAGTGGATAAACACTAGACACAGAAGTATGAATATTGGAGTTTGGTTCTCCAGATCCTGCATAAAAGCAGGGCAGGCCTGGTAGATCCAAAAATGTCTAAAGACACTGGTAAAAGATAAAAAAAATTTCTGGGTTCAGTGAGTATCAGTGATTCAATACATAAAGTGGGGAAGGACAAAGCAAGACACCCAATGTCAACTTTGAGGCTATGAACATGTATACACACATACGTACAGGCATCTTGAGTACATATGCATCCACACCTTTATGTATCTCTACATATACATGTGTGTATGCACACCACATACATCTAAAACAGAAAATAAAACTGAAAAGGTAAAAGCAAAATTGGGCTGTCATGATCACACTAAACTCTTGCTGTTTAATTCTTATACATAATCACAAAGACTTTGATTCATGTGTTATACTAATAAAGAAAATGATGACATTCATGCCAGCAACTTGTTTGGGCCAGTCAACAATACTTAGATAACAAATAGGAAATCTGAGAACATAGAGAGCTGGGCTTGAAAGCATAGGCTCCCTAGTTAGCCAGTGTTTGCCTGTTGACTCTGTGATTCAGTAGCTAATACCAGTTCAACCAACCCTTAAAGCTATTACAAGAGTTAGATTAGGTAGTGAATGGAATTTTATCTCTGTGCTTGGTACCTACTGAAAATCAAAATACTGATTGCTATTATTAGTAGTAATACTAATATATATATATATATATATATATATATATATATATATATATAACATTTACTTTGCAATAGATAGTGTCCTAAGTGACTTGTAACCTTTAAGTTATTCAGCTTATATAACAGCCTCTTTTGGTAGGAGTTATAACATTAGTTGTAAATGAAGGAAGCTGAGGCTGGAGACATTGTAAATTTGTTCAATGTGTCACAGCCAGTAATGGCAAACTAAAAGTAGGGCTTCATAGCTTATATTTGTAACCAAACTGACATGCTACATCTAAAAATAATAGCAAGAGACATTATATATACAATAGGGAAGAGAATGCCTAATTCCTACAGTGAGAGTTCAAATTTGAAGTCAAATCAGGGAATGCTTTGGAGTACAGAGTATAAGCATTGCATCTCATTGAAAGCATCAGGTAAGATTCATAAATATTATCAGTTCTGACATGGGACTCCAGAGATGAGGCACAATGGGTACAGATAAGCAGACAGCAGATTATTCAGATAGGATGTCTCAGAGAGAGCAATATGAACTATATTTATGGGAAAACACAACTATATATCTACAAAACTGAAGTCTTCACACTTTAGGGATACAACACAATAGTAATTGTAAGACTTAAATACATGGATCTGTATTGAATTCATTTCTTTTAGTCCTGAATTGTGGCCTTGACTTTGTCATCCACATTTATCAGTCAATAAATGGGATTTTTTACTCTACCTCACAGCAATGCCAACAAATTGAATAAAGTGCCATGGATAAAGAGTTAGCATTGTGACGGTCATGGAGGTGTGTTCCAGTGAATTTAGACCACTAAATGAGATCCAATACTATTCAGAGAAAAATAGACATGGTACATTTGAATTTGCTTAGGTAGCACTATGTGGCTGTGAACCATTACACTGCCAACTCTGATCAGCATCTTTCACTCTGTACATCATTGAGGTGTCTAAACATAGGTAAGATTCATGAAGAAAACCATTCTATAAAACTCTGTAGCTTTCAGTGCTCTGTGTTTTTCTAAAATTGCTAAAGTAAGTCTGGTACTCTTTTGTTTAGGCTTCTAAGAATCTTACAGTAAGAAAGGCACCTTTCTAATTCTGAAGGATGTGTTTTCATGAATTTCATGTATTCATGACATACCACTCCTTGTCATCTGTTCATGCCACCTGAGCCTCCTAAGGAGCTCTGTCAGATAAAATGCAAGAAGCTCAGCTAAATTAGTATGGAAGATAGCTAAAAGACAAATTTAAAAGTAAACTACTTGTGATATACTTATCCTGAAAATATGTGTGAGTATATTTATACAAAAAATATTTTTTAACTTACCTGAGAAGCAAATTTAACTGGGTTTTTACTTACTGTGCTTCATATTTATACTTCTATGGCTTAGTGAGTCTAATGAAATTAGAACAGTAAAAATAGACAGATCTGGAGGCTCAGGTCCTCCAGTCACTTTTTTAACTAAATGGCCTTGAGATGAAAATTCCTTATATATGAAAGCCATGAAATGAGAGATAAGAACACATGTCTGTGGGTTGCTGTGCTGGTTAATATAGATTGTCTGTCCAATTGATAGGATCTAGACTTACCTAGAAACAAATTTGCCTGTCTGTGAGGGAGTTTCAGGTATTAGTGAATTAAAGCAAGAAGACCAGCTCTGACTGTGGGTAACATCATCCAGTGTGCTGGGGTCTGGGGTAGAAAGCTGGACAAACACAGCCTTTATTTCTCTCCTTCTATGTTTCCTGACTATAGGTGCAATGTCACAAACCATCTTATGATCCTGAAACCACATGTGGGAAGCCAAAGCCATGGTGAGCTGTACCTTAAAACCATAAACAAAAATAGATACTTCCTCCACATGTTGCTGTTGTCAAGTGTTGTTTAACAGTAGTGACAAAGAAACAAAGACAGCTGCTGAAAAAGTGAATTTGCAAAAGCAGTATGGCCAGTGTACCTCCTAGAAAGAAACACACACCCCTTCCAAGGAATGTTTCATGCTGTTTATTACAGGCCTGTATATCTAGTATGGCTTCTTAAATCTACATAAGGCTATACTTGCTCTTGTTTCTCTGGGCCAACCAATCCTTTGTCTTTGGAACTTGGGGATAAACTCTCAGACTAGTATATTCTCTGATGTCTTAGTCTCTCTGGAAGCCTCTCTGATATAAGCAAGCATCTTCAGTCTACTGGAGGAAGACTCAAATTTCTTTCTAAGGTCTTCAGTGTAGTCTATTGTCAGTCTTGGTGAAAAATATGCTCCGCCCCTCCCCCCATGAGCTGGATTCTCCAAGAAAGCATTTATTCATTTTGATTTTGTTTCAGAGATGTAGGAAAATTTAGGCTAAGCGATGTTTGTGGCATCACTGGCAGGATGAGTTCCACCTAGTACACAGGGTCACCCATGGAATAGGAACCATGATGGAGCCCTAATGTTTGGCCTTGAGTAGAGGAGCAGAGGGACTTATATTCAATCCTTGAGGGAGGTGTTACATTCAGTTAGGAGGGAGAGGATTGAGGCTCAGTAGAATTAAAAGATATGTTCCCAAGTTACACAGATTATAAGCAGGTAGCAGGGCTAGGATTTAAGCCAAAGTCTGTCGCTCACTAAAGACCATTTCTTCTCTACCTCCAGACATTGCTTCTGTTTGTTTACCCTAGTTTTATGTGCAATGATCAAGAAACATAGCATTGTATTTGTGAGGCAAGAACACACTTCCCCTTCCTCTCACCCCAACAATCCCTGACAAGGGGGAAATAATGATCTTGTGAATTTTTTGTGATACATTTAGGGAGAGTAGCCAGGAATGTTTTGTCTGGCTGGACATAGAGTGCCTGGAGCACCGGGGATTTCATATACATTTCCAGTCACAAAACATATTCATTGCTAAAGAGGCTGTAGGATAGCTGACTCCTTGTTTTAAACCTGAGGAATTTCATTAGGATCTGGCTTTGGTGGCTATTTGAACCACATGAAGCCATGCCTCCTGATTGGTGGGATCACAGGAATGCTTCACTACTCCAAGATAGATTAATTCATTTTGATTGCAGGTATATGTTTAAACTACATAATACAATGCACTTATATTTTCCAGGAATGAAATACTTTGAATAATTTGAGTGTGTGTTTGCGTGCGTGTGCATGTGCGTGTGTGTGTGTGTGTGTGATGAATACGTGTTCATGCGACTACAGATATGCCCATGCTATGGTGGTTGTGTGGTAGTCAGAGGACAACCTCAGGTGTTGGTCCTCGCCTTTCACCTATTTGAGATAGGATTTCATTGCTGTTGTCAACTTTGTGTTGGGAAATGGCCCAGTTCACTTGCAAGAATTTTCCTTTCTTAGCCTCCCATCTTACTGTTGAAGCACTGGACCTACAAATGTGTGTTGTCCTGCTTGGTTTTATGAAGGCTCTTGGAATTACAACTTGGGTTTGAAAATAAGCAGAGGGGTTTTGGAGAAAATTACCTGGGGCATAGTTTACTGAGGTAACAGATGGTGAATAGACAGAGAAGGGGGTACTTCTTGTGAGGTATGGGAAATCAGACACAGGGGTGACTGTGTTGGCAAGCTAAGGACTCTTGTGCAAAAGAAATGAAAAAAAAAAACTACTGAAGGATTTTAAGCATGCACACTGAGAAAAATACTACAGAGTAGTAGTGTTATGGGAGGGGGGATCATGGGGACACTACTGCAAACTTTGCACTCAGGGAACATCAGGAAGATGTAACAGGATCATGAAGGTGGGAATTGGGAGTGGCTGGTAGAAATCTGATAGAGTAATTTCCCACTGGCAATCAGTAAAGACAGCAAGGCCTCATGACTTGCTGAAAAGGAAACTGCTGGTGTGTGTGTGACCCACCATTTCATGCATGAGAACTTTGGGGACATTCAGGTTGCTGATACATCTTATGTACCCGAGGGTGTAGCTAGAGGCCTGAGGTATTCATTATCACCATGAGTATTTTAATTTTGCATGAAGCAGAAAGTCAGAGCTGGGAATCTGACCTATGGCCTTGTCTGGTCAATGACTTGCCAAATGTGGTTGTTAAAATGTCAGCAAACTTTTTCATGGGAAATCTCTTTCTTTCTCAGCCCTGGGCATATGTGCACCCCAGGAGGGAGTCAAAGGGTCATGGGTAGTGCCAGAGTTCCCACTTCCTGCTGTTCCTAGAACTAAAATATGGAGGCAGGAAACTGCAGAGTTGACGGTGGACATGAGTTGCACCAAATGAGTTCAGAAGATGTACAAGCAGAAATTCCTAGACTCAGGCCAGAGGTCTATTATCTTGCCAAATGCAAAAATTCCTGAGGATGATTTTCACAGACTTTGCTGTTTAGTACATATTATTCTCATATCTGTTGCTATGCTATAGTAAAAGAGGGTGGGAAGCAGGCAGAAGTCACAGAGTTAGTATTAGGCTAAGCGAAGAAGAGTCTTTCATAGTTGCCAATTCCAGAACCAAATTACACTGAATGCTTCTGCCTTATTTGTCTCTTCTTTCATCCAAAAACTTCAGTGGTTCTTAAACATGGATGAATTTTAGCCTCCTATTCCACCCCACAAGGGAAGGGCATTTGGCAAAGTCCGAGCCATACAACAGGAGGTGGAACATTACTACCTACACCAATGGTAGGGAAAGTGCTGCTGACATACACCAGAATGTTCAGGAAAGTCCCTATAACAAAGACTTGCCCTAACTAAAATGTCAACCACTGAGAAACTCTGATCACAGACTGGTGACAAGGTGGCCATACAAGCAATGCTTGCCAAACTCTCTGGAAGGCTTCGGTAGCATCCCTGAGATAGGTGTCTTTTACTTGGCTCAGTGTTATCTTTTGGCCAGGAGTGGCTTTCACTGGGATGATCACTGGCACTTGCGCAGAGGATAAATTCCTTTTGAGAGCAGTTGTGTATATTTTGGTACTTCTTAACAAATCTTTTCTGGGCATTAGCTGAGAAGTTTACAGACAGTGTTGATCTCCAGGCACGGAGGCACCTCCCCTGAGAGATGGACACCCTGAGGAAATCAGTGTGATCTCAGAGAAAACAATTAGAACCATGTGGTTTTTCATTCACTACTGTTTTCAGAAGCCCTGCCAAAACATTTGCGATGAAGACAAAAGGGTCATTCATGCCCAGCAGTGCACACTGGGGAAAGCAGTGTCCCCTGGATGGAGAGAGGCAGGCAGTCTGCCTGCTCCCTCCGTTAGGCTTTATTAGTGGGGCAAACACAATTTAGGGAAATCAATGAGGGGGTCACACACTGTGGCTAGTTAGAGAAGAATCCTCTAGGGCAGCCCTCCCTCTGGGCTTGGGAGCTTGGCAGAGAAGGGTTCCCACCTAATTAGTGTCCTTCTGAATGTTTAAAGGCAGAAGCCTATGAGGAATTTCTCTGACTATTTAATTATGGTTGTGTCTCTTTTGTCTCAAAACAGGCTAGAGTCTGCTAGTCTAATGCGGAACCGCAGGGGAGCTTTACAAAAGCCCCTAACAAGTTGGCCTCACCATGTTTCTGCCATGCCCCAAGAGTGAAGGAATTGTATTTGCCCCAGAAAACTGTCCCATAGAAGTTGCAAACCACTGAACCTTGGGGACCTCAGGAAGTAATGAGATTCTCATCAATACAGCAATTTAAGCCCAATCAGAAGAAAGTATAGAAAGAATTGAAGAATAAAATTGAGAAAAAGAAGAGAGTGTCATCTACATTCAAATCTTAAGCTTAGAAATAACTCTTGCCTATACAAACAGCCTGGTTCATCTGTTTAGGACCTTTATGTTTACTACATGGTTAATTGAATGGGTAAACTAAAGTGCACTCACTGTTGCCTCAAGGTCTGGGGGATATTTATACATTTTAGCAGAAGAATCCCCTATATGAATGAATGCAAGAGTTCTTCCATGAGTTTCAAAACTTCATTTAAAGTTATCAGACTGTTAAAAAGTGTTTGGTCTCAGAGAACCTTTCCTGGCTCTTATAATTTCAGGGAAGATATTTGCAGTTATTTTGAGATCATAGAAAAAAAAAAAGTAAAACAAAGAAATCATCTCTCTCCTTTCTGTTATAACTTGGGTAGGAAACTGAATAAAAACTCCCAAACAAAGGGCAGTCTAGCCCAGGGTGACTTGCAAGTTCAAGGAAATTTCCTTGACTTTTCATTTACAGCACAGTAGCTCAGCAGGGTGTGCAGAAAGTGAGGTTTAATGACTAGAAGTTCAGGGATTTGCATAAAGGCACTTTTTTTTTTTTTTTAAGTGATTTGCAAGGTGGCCTTGAGGAATTTCTTCTTCTCCAAAACTCCATTTCTTTTTCTATGGAATTGAAACAGTAACATTTGCCCAGCATAGCAGTTTAGATACTTTTCAATGCTCCATGTTAATGTTAATGTTGCTTAAAGATGATGTAAGTCCATAACGAATTAACTTGTTGGCATATTTTATGGTCATATTATTTCAATCCAATCCTCAAATATGGGTAAGTTATAGCTGAGTTTCTTATTGTAGAAATTCCATTATTTTATATTAAAGAACTTGCATGGTTACTTTTATTTCACTTTTGAGTATCTGATGATATAAACATTAAGAAAGGGAAAGGGCTCTGGAATATCAGAGATGCTGTATCCCTCCCACTCTACCCTCTTTTCTTTCTTTGCTTCTTAAATCTTTCAAGCCTTCTTCCCCTACCTCATATTTATATGACTTAAATATTCTGTGATATAAAATTAGTGAGAGTGGTTTCTTGATCTCAGTGTCTTCACAATTCACTGGTGTTGGACGTTAGGTCAATAAAGAATTAAAAATTAAATAGCAACACATCCCAGCAGACCTATGTAGGATCAAATGCAAGAGAAGGTGTCATAAAGAATGAAATATTGGGGTTTGGAAGGGCGAATAGGAGGCTATAAAGGAAAAAAAAGGATGTGAGAATGAGACTAAAGGCAGAACTAAAGGAAGTCTGTTTAAGAACACATTCTAGGAAATGAAAAAGATAGATGGCCCTTCTCAGCCATGGAACATTTTGATTTCTTATGAGGATTATACATAGAAGCATGGACATGCTTAAAATCTATGTTGTGATAGGATTCAAATGATATGTTGGAAAATTGTTCTATCATATGTGAGAAGTGCAGTTAGAGTGAGGAAGGTAAAGGTGGGAAGAGTAGCTTTGGGGTCTACAAAATGATAGGAATCAAGGACAGCAGCTAGGACTCAAGGTAATGATATGAAAATCCAAACAGGGCTCCTGAGAACAAGAAAGATGGCAACTAGTCAGTACCCAGTGGATACCCATAGACAGGGTTGGGGAATACTGTGTGTAGAACTACATCAATGTTATGGTCCTATCTCTTTCAAAGATCAATCAATAAAAGCTGTTAGTGAAAGAAATTATCCTAGTCAGGGAAAACTCCAAGTTTCTCTCTGGAGTATCCAACTAATTCTCCAGCACAAAAACCAAACACTTGTCTTCTCTAGAAATGTGGATTACCTTTCTCTTTAGTTCTTTCATTTCTAACTCAAGATGTTTGGTTTGTAAATTATGCAGATGTAAAATGGAAGCAATCACATATTCATCTCTCTGAAATGTTTTGCTGATTCAAATTTATACAGGGCTTGGTAGACTTATGTATCAGTCAGGATCACTGGGGTTCTATTGCAGTAATAGTCAAGTATCACTTCTCAGTGGATTAGAGCAAGTGATTATTTTCCATGATACATGCTTAATCAGGTTTCAGTGGGTTTTCTGCTTTTTATACTATGGAAATAAATAATCAGAGGGAAGTTTGGTCATCTTATGAAATCAACATCTCAATATTAATCTTCAGATTAACTTTAATATAATATACAGTCACACTTCATTTTATAAAGTGGATATAGAACCATGTATTTCAAAAGTCAAGATAAATATAATCTTTCCATGCTTTTGGGTATATAAGAGAATTAGACGAATTTATGAATTCATAAATGTCTGAGTGTCTAAATAGTTTGGCTGTCTCCTTCATTCAAAAATTCATCAAGAAAAGCTCTTACATTCAAACCCAAGTTTCTAAAAACAGTATTTGTGTTCTCTCTCTCTCTCTCTCTCTCTCTCTCTCTCTCTCTCTCTCTCTGTGTGTGTGTGTGTGTGTGTGTGTGTGTGTGTTTGTGTGTGTGTGCCGGGGTATGTATCATGAATTGTACAGGACTAAGTGTGGAGAAGAGTATTCCAGAAGAGACATACTACGAACAGTTAGTGACTTTCAGTTATGTTATTAATATGCAAGTGGCCTATACATATCCGGAGGTTAATGAAGTAAATAATTAGTCTAAACTTTCACTTAATGGTGCATTTTGAATATATATTAAAGTAATTCCAAATAACATGCTTAATACCCAAAAGAGACTTTGGTTCCAAGAGGAACTGAAGAAGCTTAAAAACTTTCTCTGCTTCTTTTGTCATCAGCAAAGGGGAAAAGCAGGATTTTAGTGCTAGATAGAGTTGACCCCCTGCAAATTGTGTACTAGGTGAATGGCAACATCTCTCTGTAGTCATTGTCCTCAAAAATAAGGCAAGAATAGTGATACTCCATTTAGCTTCACAATCTCTTATTTAATTCATTAAATTTCCTGAATATCATTTAGACTTACAGGGTTGGGAGCTAAGCACATTGACAATAAGACACACTTTCAATGATGTTGTGTGTGAACTCATAGAAATTTCTTTCTCATGCTAAACCAAGTTCCTTACTCTGTCTCTAGTTCCAGCAAGGAATGCATGTCCTGAACTATTCTAATCTTTCCAGAAGGCAGGATAGTCCTTTAATTTTTCCCATGCATTTAATTTCATCTATCTTACTGTGGTATGCATGGTGAAACCATTTAAGAATAATTTTCTGTAGTGAAAATCAAGTGGATATTAAATATGCTATGAACCATGAAACATATTAATAAGCTTTATATAAAACTGAGGAGAGAAAATGAAGAGAAATATAAAATGAAAATGTAAAACTGCATATGTGTGTATGTGTTGTATATTACAGTCTGTTTCTAAACTGCCTTTTAAGCACTATTGGTACAGTAGTTCCCCATTATCTATTGCGTCTCTTTCCATAGTTTTATTTACCCTTGCTAAACTAAAGCCTAGGATGGAAAATTCCAGAAATAAACAAATAAATTTAAATAATGTTTATTACAGTGTGTTGTTATACATTTTATTATAAGTCATCACTGAGCTTTAACACAATCCTCTTAAATTTAGAAACAAGCCTAGGCATGTCTGTAAAAGGAAAAGATGGCATGCATGCACAGTGCTTGGTGCTTTCTGTGCTTTCAAGTATCACTCAGTGTCTTGTAACATATCACTCAGAGACAAAGGGGGACCACTGTACTTTCCTCTATTATACCAAACTGAGTTGGCTATGTTAACTTTGCCCTGCTCCATTTCTCCCCTAATTGCTTCTCTTTACTAATCATGTAGCTTCAAACTTAACTCCTGATGGTCTAATTGCTCAGTTATTTTGTCTTCCATTTTGGTTGCTGTGATTTCCTACAAGTTATTCAATGTTTTCTCAAGGTTATTAGTATATTTTGTTTTGGTTCAATGTGTTACAGGAACTCATCTTTTCTCTTGAGGTCATGGTCAATAATCTAGCAAACTCTGTAAACTCTTGTCCCCCTAGGCTTGTATACCCACTGAGTTTTGTGATCCAGAAAGCCTGAATTTGAAAGGTGGCTGCTAATTCAATGGTACAGTCAATGTGTTCCTTGTGCAAAACATTTCTCCATTAGTAACTAAAGCTTTCAAGTCAGAAGAATTCCAAGTTGTAGGGCAGAGAACTTAGATCACCTTTGAATGTGACCACTCATGAAAAGATTTGTTCTCACTTTTACCACTGCTTTTCCATACACATATTTTTGTGGTTGTGTGGGAAATTCTTCTATATATTAGTTGCTTTTTAAAGCTTATATTGCATATTTGAAGATAAAATGTGAAATTGGCAGATGCTGTTTACTAATATGTATCATAACTGAACATTTATCAGGCCATAGTATGCTTTGGGTAGAAGAGTTAAATTGTCAAACCATCAAATTCCATAAGAACAAACCAATAATTACATATCTTTTGTAAAATGAGTTCTTCATTTATCTACAATTCTGTGTGTTATTCTGAGGGTGACTACAATGTTCTATCAGCCTATGGATAGTAATTATGACAGTACATTGGGGCAGAAAAGATGAATCTATGTTGAGATCATGTATCTATTCCAGTAAAGGCAAGCTGTTGTCCTTTCTTTGAAGAAAGGGTTTTCACATAACCGGTCTAATTGTCCATGGTTTCCCTCTTGTCCTGAATGATGTGATTAAGGTGATAAAATATAACCCTGTATTTTCTCCTATGAGAATCTTAATATGGTCATATACTGTAACCCAATAAATTATTTGTGAGAGTTTACTCTAAAAGAAATAAAAATAAAGAAGGCTCTTCAGGCCAAAATTCTGCTCTTCAGGCAGAATTAAATGTTTTAGCAAAACCTGGAGAACCATGCTATCTCCCACATGAGGGGGTGAAGGCTAAAACCCTCTGCATGAATCAAGGAATAACTACACTGAATTTAGCAGCACTGAAGAAGCAGCAAATATGATATTAATGCTAAGTCAAAACTGAAAAGCACAATATTTCTGTACTTAAGGTAACATTACTAAGATAAAGAGAAGGCTACTACACATAAGCACAAATAAGAAAATCTTGTAAAAAATACCACAGCTAATGATCAGTTACTTGACAATTTAATTTGTCTTTGTTATCTCTTGTGATGCTTTCAACTATTCTATTAAATGTTCTTTTCTTCCATCACTGCTACATTTGTCTCAACTTTTGTCAACTCTCATTTTGATGACAACCACAGCCCTATTAAAGACATCTTCCCAAATCTCTGCTGGATGGCTCCCCATTTAGATACATTCTCTGTAATGTAGTCAGGGATCATTTATTTATTTAAACAACTTATGTGGCTCTGATCCAGGAACTCACTATGTGAACAAAACTGCCCACAAACTAAAAGAGATCCACCTGCCTCTGCATCTCAAATGCTGGGCTGAAAGGTATCTGCAATATATGCAAATACCCAGAAATTTGGGATATTTTTAAAACATAAACTTGATTATATAATTTTCTTTCCTTAAAAACCCTTACGTGGTTTTTCACTGCTTTCAGAATAAGGTATATGATGTTGAGAACAACTTAAAAAACCATCTACTGCTTGTTCACAGCAAACATCTGCAATATCATCACTTAACATATGTCTCCAGCAACTCTTAGGTTTCCCAAGTTCATTCCGCACACCTCTGCTAAATGATACCAAGCCTTAAGCCTTGAATGTTAACATTGGCAAATATTAAATAATAGGCTATCAATATTTTGTGCCTTTCTTTTTGCTCCCTTGTTTTGTTTTTTTTTTTTTTAATATTCTTCATTGGATAAGAAGTGCTGCTAAGTCAAATATAATTAATACAAAGATAATGAGCATCTTCTAAAGGATGCATCTCATTCTCTTACTAGGACCAGAAGGATTTATAAAAGGCAAATTATTTCAAGGGTTGGCTAATCAGACTTTTAGTTTCAGGCAGAATGCTTACCACTACACAGAAAGAAAGGGAACTAAGTATCCATGTCAACCCCTTGTAATTATTTCATAGTTTTAACAGAAGTTGAGAAAACATTACCATAAGTTGACATGACTCAGAATAAATCAACATAAAAGAATATTAAGTAGTTACTATGACAAGTTTGAGTTAAAAGTGCTTCACCCCCACCCATAGCTCCCTGGAGAACCTGCTGCAGAGGCTCCCTGCCTCCTTCCCTTTCTGATCTCAAGAGAAATCCCAGGTGGCAAATCCTTGGGATCTAAGATTGGAAACAAAATCCTGTTTTGCTGATAGCTTTGTTACAGCAAGTAGCATTTTTAATCTGTAAAGGAAGGTTTCATTCCCTCCCCCTAGTTTTTTTTATTATTGAATTGATAAGATTATTCTTATGTCTTTGTATTTCCATCTTATTTCAGTTTCTAGAAGTGTCCAGAGAATTTTAGTCTCTGACCTTCTACTTCATTTGTTGATTGCTATGCCTGGCTGCAACTTCTCTCTCCCCCCGTAACTCCAATTAGAGAACACCAAGTTTGTAGAACTAATATGGAGGATGATTTCATAGGCCATTGACAGATCTTGAAAGGGCTATGGATGAATTCTTGCACCATAGTGTCCTGGCCTCCTTTCTAGAACAGACACAGGCAACTGATCAGCTGAATGGTGGCCTCTGAAATGTCAGGGATATTTTCCAGGGCCCAGTGGCAGCTTTCAATGCTACCTGTATTCTTTTTCTTCAGAGACATTTCCAAGGGTTTCTTTAATGCATTACAATTGGCCTCTTGTAGGGTCTCATAACCACAAGTACTCCTTTTACATTTGAATATGACTTTTATCACATGATGTTCCTCAGAAACACTTCTATTTTCATTCTCTAGCTTCATCCCTTAAACTGTCAATGTCATACCCAACAGAAAACCAATGGTCAGCACTTTGTGGTGGTTTGAATAAGAATGGCCCGCATAGGCACATGTATGTTAATACTTAGTCGCTAGGGAGTGGAACTCTTTGATAGGATTAGAAAGATTAGGAATTGTGGCCTGTTGGAGGAAATATGTCACTGGGGGTGGGCTTTGAGATTTCAAAAGCCCATACTGGGCCTATTCTTGCCACCCCCACTGTCATCCTTTGCTTGTGGATCAGGATACTGCTACTTCTCCAGCACCATGCCTGCTGCCATGCTCCCCACCATGGTAATTAAGGACTCACCTCTGAAACTGTGAGCAAGCCCACAATTAAATGTATTTTTCAAAGGATTTGCCTTGGTCATGGTGTCTCTACAGAGCAATAGAACAATGACCAAAACAGGCTTCACAAATGACTATTGACTAAATGAATAGATAAACTTACCAAGGAACTTAAGTTTAGGTAATTGTGTTTGCACTAATTATTCCAAAGAATATAATAAAAATATGAGCATAACGCAAGTTTTCAAACAGTAGAGAAGAAAAAAAAAATGACGAAAGGAAGGGGAAATGACTATAGATTTGATTCTTGAACAAAGGAAATCTTTTAGACGAGAAGTTTATCTATTATTTTCTGGAAGATATTGAGAGTAATAGAATGTGGACACTAGAACACAGACTTGTGGATTTATAGGTCTGATGAGTCAGAAGACAGAATCCTTCAATCTCCAGAGATCTCAAGACATTCTCAGAAAACATACAGCAGGGGAGAGAATCAAGTGTTCCTATTTGAATCCCTCAATAATCTTTGTGAGATGTTTTTTTAAATATGCAGGTGTGAATGAAGGTAGTATCAACAGTTTAAAGAATGAAAGATCCTCACAAGATTTCCTCTGCTACCCACCAAGAACTTTGAGTTAGAATCCCTTTATGCAAGTAAATTTAATCCTGAATATATGTGAAGGCCAAATCTAGGTATTAAAACCACTTCTGAGAATTAAAACATTTTCCCTAGACTAAAGGAGAAAGCAAATTAGTGTCAGCCTAAAACAATGTTAAACTAAACACTACAAGTCCAGATACTAGTGAATATACCCAAGGACCATTGTCTCAAACAAAGCAACAGAATTCAGAATCTTTTTAGCATAGTAGCAACAATGCCCAGCAGGTTTTTGTTTGCATGTTTGTTTGTTTAGCTCTAAATGCATAAAGACAGAGGAAGAAATCTTGATTACAAGAAAACAAATGCACAGATAACCAGAGATTAGATCAGCAGTTCTCAACCTTCCTAATACTGTGATCCTTTAATACAGTTCTTCATGTGGTAGTGACCCACCCCCAACCATAAAATTGTTTCATTGCCAGTCTATAATAGTAATTTTGCTATCGTTATAATTGTAATGTAAATGTTGGATATGCAGGATGCCTGATATGTGGCCCCTGTGAAAATGTTGTTCGACCCCCAAAGGGGTTGTGATCTGCAGGTTGAGAAACACTGGGTTAGAGTTAGCAGACAATCTCTTTAACCTACATAAATGTTAAAGGAATAAATATGTGTAAGAAATGGAGAATTTCAATAGAAGTAGTGAATCTTTTCAAAAAGAATAAACTCAAAAAGTTTAAGAAGATGTTCTATAGGTGAAATGGACGTTAATTTGGTGGTATTAATGACATTTTGCCTCTAATGAAAGTACCCATAGACTTAATGACATGGTCATAAAATAAATCTAGTCTAAGGATAGGGAGGAAAAGATGGAATGTGAGTATCTGAAAAATTGAGTTTCTCAAGGAGAAAAGAAGGAAAATTGGACAGAAAATATTTCTAAAATACATGATAAACTACTTGGACATTTGATCAGAAACAGTGACTCTTAAATAGAGCAGTCAAGAAAACTCCAGATACAAAGAAGAGCATACACAGACATGATATAGTTAAGTTTATGTAACTGAAGTGAAAGAAAAGCCTTAGAAGCATCTAGAAATAGGGGAATGTGAATAAGAATAATAGCAGACAATAATTCAAAATAAAAAAATGAAACAATGATATTGTGAAGATAAAGGACTGATATCTTAAAATATCAGGTGGAAGGCTTTGTGGAGCATTATCACACAGATTGTTTAATCAGTACACACAGCTTTCAAATAAAGAATAAAGTTTTCCTGATGATGAACAGAATCTGAAAAAAATATATAGACTCACAGTAGAATAACAAAAGGTAACACTTCAGGGCCAATGTAAATGATGTGAAATGAACACTAGAATCTAAAAGGAAGGAAGAACTAGAAATGGTAAGTATGAAGAACTAGGTTTTCCTTTTCAAATGCAGGGTACTGTTTAGGGAAAACATTACAAAGATGAGACAGGAGCTGAGAAGGAACAGGTGAGGGCAGGACAGACAGGAGGACTGTTCCACACAAAGCTCCTTCTGGTGTGAGCAAATGCAATGCCAACTCAGCCCAGACTCATACAAGCTAAGGAGGTATTGTTGTCTGTGAAACACCCACTACAGAACAACAAGGACAAAAACAGAATACAACAAACAAACAAACACAAAGCCAAACAAGAGGACTAGTTAAACTGATTAACTGAAGAAAACAGGAAAGAAATACAAAGTAACCAGATACTCAGCACAGAGTTTCCGCAGGTAGTAAGCTGCCATCTTTGCTTCTTGGGAAAGAGGATGAGCCAGCAGTCAAGGACAGCTGCCATATTGCACAAAAAGGGAAAGAATCAAAGACACGTTTTTCAGAGAGACACTTTATTACACACAGGTGAGTAAAGAGCAACGCAACAGAGATATCAAGAATGGACTTGCATGGATATATTTAAAAAGCCAATGCTGTGTATCGGAACATATACTCAATAGTCAGGGAATAATGGGACAGATGAAGTATATTCTGCCATCATTAATACACTGATTTTCTTTAAAGAAAGCTAGAAAAACATGTATGCAACAAATAAAAATACTGCAAAATTCATAAGGAAAGTCTAATAAAAGTCAATAGAAAAACAAAGATTTAAACACCACTCAATTAGAACTGGTGACTAAAGTAAACAAATATGTAAAAGAATAAGGAACATTTGAAAGTGGTTTTAGCCAGATTTAGCATACTGACATTTGTAGATTAGATATCCAGTGACTACTATATTTATTATTGTAAGTATATTGGGGACATTCATAAAGATAGACTATATAAGCCTCAATAAATATCATCCAGTTGGAATCATAGAGTATGTTCTCTGGTAAGATTGAAATAACATTTGAAGTGATTGGTAAAATAATATCTGGAAAAATCTATAAAGATTTTGAAGGAAAAGTTAGAAATAATAAGAGTAGTTAAATAGTTTTAAATGGATGGTAGTTGAAACACACAAATTAGAGTTTGTGATAGTTCTTGGAGATGACTCAGTGGCAAGACCATGGGGACCTGAGTTCAAATCTCCAGCACACAGGCAAGAAGCTGGGTGTGGCTTCACATGTATGTAACTTCAGCAACTTGGGGAAGCAGCAAAGTACAAGAATTTATCCGCTAGCCTGTCTAGACTGAACACCAAGCTTCTGATTCAGTGAAAGACACTGGTAGTAAGGCAGAGAGCAATGAAGGAAGGCCATTGATGTCCTGCTCAGGCCTCTGTATGTTTGCTCATGGTCATGTAATCATACAATCATAGGAATGGAACATACACACAAAACTACAAGAAGTATCAAATACACTTAGTTGTAATTATATAACTTTAAATGATGATATTGGGAAACAATGTTGTAAACAACTGATCTTCATTTTACCCCAGAAAGTATAGAAGTTAATTTCATGACATAGGGAAAACACCAGTGGAACCCAATCCTGACTAGTAGAGAAATTGAACAAGATTGAGTTTGTTCTTTTTAAAGTTTCCTAGGCAAAAACTATAAATAGAAATTATTAATATCAGTATGGTAGAGAAATAAGACTATCTTCATTTGATGAGTCATGGAATACAGTACTCTGTATGCAGTTATATTTTGGAATAAACTATTATTATAATATTTCATTTTATTAATACTAGCTTATATGTAAGCCAGACTTACTTTAAACTTACTTTGTAGGCTAGGCTAGTCTTGAGCACTCGATCCTCTTACTTGAATCTCTAAAGTGCTGGGATAACAACATGTACCACCTATGCCCAGTGCATGGCTATGATTTGAATGTGTTCCCCAAAAAATTCAGCTACAGAAAGTCTATAATAGGCATTGTGAACCTTCAAGAATGGTTAGGTCACAAGGGGTCCTTCTCTTATGGACTGAATTAGTTTCCTTATAGGGGGACTTACTGAAGGTCCAAGGATTCAGTTTAGAGGTAAAGCCATTGACTAGCATGCATAGGGTCCTGTATTCAATTCCTTGCATATATATGAACACGCACATGCACACTGCTTGATGAAGAGTCAATCTCTTTGGCCCTGTCTTCCATTATGTGTGGCCTTACTATCATGTAGGACACTCAGGAGCTGTGAAGGATTTAGGAGTTCTAGGTTAGGAACCAAGCATTTGGGTGAAACACCAATATTACAATAAAGATATACCAAGTACTATGATTTACAGAATGAGTATTCATATATATCTGTATTCATGGTTAAGATGTTATTATTATCATATATATTATATATTATAACACACAAACACTCAGCATGCACACACATGCACACATGCACACACACACATATATATGTGTGTGTGTATGATAAAGATGCTAAGATAATTCTGTGGAAAAAAAAGTTTTAAGGAAATAATTTTCAACCAACTAAATATTTGTGTGGATAAAAAGCAGGTCTTAAATCCTGATAAGCTATTCATAAAATTACTTTGAGTTGTATTATAGACATACCATAAAAAATGAAACAATACAATTATGCAGGAATGTTTGTAATAGGTTTATTGATAATGGCTAAAAACTTTTATGAAGCCCAATATTCATCTATATATGAATGTATAAACACACTGTGATTTATTTATGTAAAGAAAAACAAAACTAACATATGTAACATCAGCAAAGAGGTATGCTACATGAAACAAGCAGATACAAATAAAAGTGTCTGTTTAGTTTTATTTATATGGAATCCTAAAATAAGTAAAACCAATTGTGTGATGGAGAAACCAGAAAGGATATCTTCATGTGTAAAGCATATTAATTTTCTCAGGCATTAAAAAGCACCAACCAGTGTTTCTGAATGGAGCTCAGCTAGTGGAGTGCTTGCCTAGGATACAGGAGGCTCATAAGTCAGAGATCTGTCATCCTAGTATCCAGAAGGTAGACTCA
Source organism: Phodopus roborovskii (assembly GCF_943737965.1). Taxonomy (NCBI): domain Eukaryota; kingdom Metazoa; phylum Chordata; class Mammalia; order Rodentia; family Cricetidae; genus Phodopus; species Phodopus roborovskii. The sequence goes on along the minus strand of NW_026125324.1, from coordinate 25,579 downwards.
AGAAGATAGTGGAATCAAAGTCACCCACAGTGTGTGAGAGTAGTATGACACCTTACCTTGAAGAACCAAATCAAACACATATGATAATAAATACAAATGATAAATTGGGCATTACCAAAATTAAATTCTGTTCTTGAAAAACAATGCCATCAAGAGAAGACATGTGTAAGTCAGAAACAGGGAAATATAATTACAATACACTTACAGCCGCAATATACAAACAGCTTGTATGATTCAGTAATAGCATGTAATTCAGTAAAAAAGTGGACAAATTGCTTTCCAAAGAAAGCAGACAGCAAGCAGTAGGCATATTAGAAGATGCTGCATGTGAGTAGTCTGCAGGAAATTGCAGATTAAAACTCAATGAGACATTAGTTTACAGATGGAAGACTAAGCAAAATTTGAAAAACTGCAGTACCCAAGCTGAGAGAGCACATGTATATGGCCTGGAACTTCCCTGCTCCACTGGTGGGAGTGTGAAACAACTCAGACACACTGTAAAACAGCTCAATGTCTTTATATAGAATTAAAAGTACACACACACCTACTTTCACTTACCTGAGTAAAATGACTGTATATTTCCACTAAGACATTGCACAAGAATGTTCAGGCTGGCAAGATGCCCTAATGTATATAAAGGCACTTGCTACCAATCTAATCTCAATGACCTGAATTCTGTAACTGGAACTCATATTGTAGAAAGCTCCTGAAAGATACCCACTGACCTCTACATAGGTGCTATACACCACACCATCCCACACCAAGCACACAAGCATGATTACATGCATGCACACACTGGAGATATGGATTATGGGATAAGATCATATTCTTCTCCTCCCTAATCCTAACCCTAACCCTAACCCTAACTCTAACCCTAACCCTAACCCTCCTCAAGTTTTGCTTTCAGCATCTAAACCAGGTGGCTGACACCTACCGGTAACTCCTGGCTCAGGGGAACCCATTCCCTCTTCTGGACTTTGTGGGCACCCTAATATACATGCACAAGTCCTCTGCTGACACCCCCACACCACAATATAATTATTCATTTTTAAAAAAATAATGATTACATATTTTTTATTTAGAAACAATCATTTTACATATCAATCCCCTGTTCCCTCTCCTTTCCATCCTCCCATGCCCCTTACCAATCCCCCCCAACCCACCCCCAACTCGCTCCCCAAGGACAGTGAAGCCTTCCATGGGAGAATCATCAAAGTCTGCCACATCATTTGGGGGAGGGCCTAGGCCCTCCTCCGTGTATCTGGGCTTAAATAATATCCCTCCATAAGGAATGGGCTCCTGAAGCCATTTCTGCACTAGGGATACATACTGGTTCAGCTGTTAGAGGTCCCATAGACTTTCCAGGCCTCCTAAATGGCACCCACATTCAGAGGGTTTGGTTCAGTCCAATGCTGGTTTTCCAGCTTTACAACTGGGGACCACGTGCTCTCACTAGGTCAGGTCAGCTGGTTCTGTCAGTTTCTCCAGCATATTCTTGATTCTTTGTTCATCTCTCCTTCCTCTCTACAACTGGATTCCAGGAGTTTGGCTCAGAGTTTAGCTGTGGGTGCCTGCTTCTGCTTCCATCAATTATTGGATGAAGACTCTAGGATGGCAATTACGGTAGCCATCAATCTCATTATAAGGGAGGGACATTTAAGGTAGCCTCTCTACTATTGCTCAGATTCTTAGTTGGGATCATCTTTGTAGCTCTCTGGACATTTTCCTAGTGTCAGATTTCTCTTTAAACCTATACTGGTTTCCTCTGTTAAGGTATCTCTTTTCTTGCTCTCCTCTATTCCGCTCCTGTCTCAGTCTTCCGGGTCTTTCTCGTTCTCCCCCTCCTCCTCTTCTCTTTTTCCTATTTCCCTCCCCTCTTCCCCCATTCTCCCAATTTTCTCAGGAGTTCTTATCCCTTTCCTCTTCTTTGGGGGACGATGTATTTTTCTCTTAGGGCCCTCCTTGTTTCCTATGCTTTGCTCTATGTTTAATATCCATATATGGGTGAGTACATACCATGCTTGTGTTTCTGTGACTGGGTTATCTCACGATGATTTCTTTCTTCCAGTTCCATCCATTTGCCTGTGAATTTTCTTTCTTTCTTTCTTTTTCTTTTTCTTTTTTCTTTTTTTTTTTTTTTTTGGTTGGTTGGTTTTTATTCCCTCTGTGTAAATGTACCACCTTTTCTCCAAACTTTGTTCAGTTGAGGAGCCTCTAGGTTGCTTTCATGTTTGGGCTATTGCTAACAATGCTGCTATGAACATAGTTGACCATATGTTTTTGTTGTATAAATGTGCATCCTTTGAGTATATGCCCAAGAGTGGAATTACTGATTCCCATTACCCTGAGATTCCTCTATTGAGAATTCTCTATTTAGCTCTGAACCCCACTTTTTAATTAAATTGTTTGGTGTTTTGGTGACTAACTTCTTGATTTCTTTTTATATATCTTGGAAATCAGCCGTCTGCCAGATGTGGAATTGGTAAATATCATTTCCCACTCTGTGGGTTGCTGTTTTGTCTTGTTGACTATGTCCTTTGCCTTAGAGAAGCTTCTCAGTTTCAGGATGTCCCATTTAGTAATTGTTGATCTCAGTGCCTGTGCTACTGGTATTATGTTCAGGAAGCAGTCTCCTGTACCAATTTGTTCGAGGGTACTTCCCACTTTCTCTTCTAAGAGGTTTAGTGTGGTTGGACTTATGTTGAGGTCTTTGATCCATTTGGACTTAAGTTTTGTGCATGGTGATAGATATGGATCTATCTGCAATCTTCTACGTGCCAGCATCCAGTTATACCAGCAACATTTGCTGAAGATCCTTCTTTTTTCCATTGCATAGTTTTAGCTTCTTTGTAAAAAAAAAAAAAAAAATCAAGTGTTACTATAGCTCTGTAGTAGTGCTTGAAATGAGGGGTGCTGATGCCTCTGGAAATTCCTTTATTGTACAGGTTGTTTTTGGCTATCCTGAGTTTTTTGCTTTTTTTCCATATAAAGTACAGTATTATTCTTTCAAGGTCAGTGAAGAATTGTGATGGAATTTTGCTGGGGATTGCATTGAATCTGTAGGTTGCTTTTGGCGAAATTGCCACTTTTACATATTGATCCTACCTATTCAAGAGCATGGGAAGTTTTTCCGTTTCCTTGTATCTTCTTTAAATTCTTTCTTTAAAGACTCAACATTCTTATTATATAGGTCTTTCACTTGTTTGGCTAGCGTTACCCCAAGATATCTTATGTTGTCTGTGGCTATTGTAAAGGGTGATGTTTCTCTGATTTTTTTTCTCAGCCCATTTATTGTCTATATATAGTAGGGCTACTGATTTTTTCAGTTAATCCTGTATCTTGCCACTTTGCTGAAGGTGTTTATCTGCTATAGGAGTTCCCCTGGTAGAATTTTTTGGGTCTCTTATATAAACTATCACATCATCTGCAAATAGTGAAAGTTTGGCTTCTTCCTTTCCAATTTGTATCCCCTTGATCTCCTTTGTTGTCTTATTATCTAGCTGGAACTTCAAGTACAATATTTAAGAGGTATTGAGAGAGTGGACAGCCTTGTCTTGTTCCTGATTTTAGAGGAATCACATTGAGTTTCTCTTCATTTAGTTTGATGTTGGCTATTTAATGATTATATTTTTAAAGGTTGTTCAAAATACCTCTAGTGATAATAGCCAAAAACTTTTTATCAAGGTCAATGGCCATATACAGGCAAGTGGGTAAGCATTCTGTGATTTACTCTTGTTATAGATAATGAACCAAATTCTGTGATATACAACATAGACGAATCTCAAAAAGTGTTCTGCTGCAAGAACGAATGAGACATAAATAGTATCTGCTGCATGATTTCTTTGAAAGGAAGTTCTAGAATAAACCCAAGTAACCTTGTGGTAACAAGAAGCTAGCTCAATGGTTGCTTCTAGCAAATGGTGGGGTGAGTTGGGCACTGACAAGGCTGAGGTGATAAAACTACTATGCATGTTTCACTTGGGAAAATGGTTCTTGGGAAATGCAAATGGTAAATATTCAATGAAACTTGGAGAATTTTGTTGTGTTTAGATAATCATTCTGCTAAAAAAAAAATGTCATCACAAAATGTGTTTATTCCTTTGAAAGTAGATAGGTGAGATTGGAACAAGCTGTCTGAGGCATGATTCCTGCTTCTCAATACTATGCTCTTTTGTTTGTCTCTTCTAACCTCCTGCCCAACAATTCTCACCTTGGGAGATGGTGCTATTGAAGTTGGCACGGATATGTTCCCAGGCCTCTTTCTGGCCACAAGGCTTTTAGAGCCCACCCCTACTGTACCTAGAGAGTATCTTTCTCTACTTTTGACTTCACCCGCAGGTTGATAAAGCCACCCTGCTGAAGCAATTTCCTCCCCTTATGCCCATATGCTTGCACAGATTTGCAGCTGATTTCTCCATGGGGAACAATCCCCACTTAAAGTCAAAGCTGCCAAGGGGCTTCTCTAATCTCCAAGCACTTGCAGAGCTGCACATATTTTTCTTTTCCGGAGTGGTGTTCCTGGAATCTCTAGTCTCCTGCATGGAGACAGGTACCTCAGAACCAACCTTCCTGTACTCAGTGATTCTGACTCTCTGCTTATAAGATCATTCTGGCCTCTGCTCTTTAAGAGAGAAAGACCCCATCTTCCTCTCTCTCTCTCACTCCTCGTCAGCTGCAACTAGAGGTGAGAATTTCACATTCTGATCACAGTCTACTGGGACAGACAGTTTTCTCCCTTCACAGCCACTGTACAATCATAGCATCTTTCATAAACAATCACTGATAAGATTTTCTCTCTGGACTGATGCTTGTCTTATTAGGAACCTGCTCTACTCAGAGCCTGCACCTGAGCAGGGCCCTCAGCCTCCAGGCTGCCCAAAGGCAAGCTGAACTCAACAGGAGGAATGACTTAGAAAGGCAGTTTGGGAAATCAAAATTGGGATTCAGAAACTTCTGAGTGCATGAGTCCCTGAGGAAATACCTGCCTGATGATGCACAGTATTTTCAGAGTCACTGGCCTGAGTTTATTTTGGGGTTTTGCTAGCCTTTGTATAATGCAATAGAACAAGCTTTTGCTGTAGGCAAATGCATTTTGTGTTTTGGAGTGCTCCTTCCTGCAGGCAGAGATGTTTGTGAGCATGGGTGAGGGCTGATGGAAGGTGAAATGGTAAAAACTTGTGATCCCAGCACTCAAGAAGTTGAGGTAGGAAAGTTGTGAGTTTGAGACCAACATGGGCTACATAGCAAGCATCTTTGCATCCAAAACTATAACATAAAAATGTTAAGGGAATATCTGCCATATGCCTCTGTTCTTTACAGATCAGTGTAGAAAGTATGGAATTGTATGGCTTCTTGCATCAGAAGCAAGTGCTGTGGGGACAGGAAATGCAACCTGGAGTTGATGGCAAGATGATAAGAGAGACAACCAAGCAGACCTGTCCCAGATGTGTTGTTCTGAGGAAGCTTCGATATCCTGGGTTTCTGTTGTTCTTTATTCCAAATCTGACAATTCCAGAAGGTCTAATGTCTATAGACATGGGAGGACACAGTTTTAGTACAGACAGAAAGATTGCCAAGTTCCCTACCTGATCCTAAAATGACATTCCACACCAGTTACTCTTATTGCTGCTATGACCAATGCAACTTAAGGAGTAAGAGTTTGTTAGGTTGTCAGTTTGAGGGGATATAGTCCATCTTGGCAAGGAAGACAAGGCAGTTGGGCTTTAATATACCTGGTAATATTGTATCCACAGTCTGGAAACAGGAGGGGGAGGAAGGGGCTGGTGGCAAAGAGATGGGTGCTCCATTTCTCTACATTTCTGTTTGCTGCCCCAGCCTACAAATAGTGCCACCTACATTTAAACCCTACCTAATATAGAATTAACCTTTTATAGAAAGTCCCTCACAGAGATCCTCAGAGCTTTATTTCCATGGCGATTTTAATTCCCATAAAGTTGATAATCAATATTAAGCAACCCAGGCTCAAATGCCTATTAAAGCTCTATGCCCATTACTTAGTTTCAGCAAGTTCCACTGACCCCACTATCTACCCTTAACATGTATGGGATGCCCATGCCCAGGGATAAAGACACAGTACCAAGTGATTGTCTTCAGAAACTGAGGCAATAAAGAGTGGGAATGAGGAGAAGCATCTCAGCTGAAGCCCCAGCTCAGAAGGTGTACAGCTGTGCATTTGAAATCCAGCCTGGCCCCTTGCTAGCACTGTGCTTCAGAAAACAATGACTGGACTCCAAGTGCTTCTTTCTTTGTGACTGAGGAAAATGTATCATATAAACTTGTTGTAAGGATTCAGGCAAGTACAAGATAAAATCATATTTAATTCTAGGCTTGCCACAGTTCCTGCGAGATTCGTGGTGGTGTTCAGTTTATTTAATTTTGGATCATTAAACCTGAATTTGAAGCCAGTAATGCAACCTTGGTATATTAATACAGAACACCCCTTCCCTCTGTGTGTGTGTGTGTGTGTGTGTGTGTGTGTGTGTGTGTGTGTGTGTGTACAGAAACCCAACAGCATTGTGCTGGCCTGTTTTTGTAACATTGACACAAACCAGAATCACTGGTGAAGAGGGAATATTGACTGAGGAATTGCCTGCCTTAGACTGGCCTGCGAGCATGCAAGCCAGTAAGCAGCATTCTTCTATGCTCCTCTGCCTCAGCTCCGGGCTCCATGTTCCTGCCTTGATTTCCTGCCTCTGCTTCCCTCTGAAAGACTGTGATCAGCATGTGTAAGGTAAATAAACACTTTCCTTCCCAAGCTGCTTTTTCGCCATGGTGTTCATCACAGTAACAAAGAGAAATCTAGAGAGAAATCTACTCCTGCCCCATCATTTTTCTGTGAGAGTCCCTTGCTGAAATATGGAACTTACTATGTTGACTAGCCTGGCTGGGCAGTGAAGCCTTTGGATCTGCCTATCTCTGCTTGCCCTGTTTGCTCTGGGCTATAAGCAGTCATTATAAGATTTTATGTGGGTGCTGGGGATCAAGATTCAGATTATTAAGCTTGTACACTGATCACTTTATCACCTCAGCCATAACTATAGCACCCTAGAACTAATTTAAACCTCAGTTTTCTTACTTAAAAGTTAACAAGTATTTTGTTGTTATAATCATAGAAATATGACATCTCTAGGAAACTTCCTGCCATCCCTTGGGATAAGGCTCACTGCTTCTCACACTCAGTTTGAACTTCTGTATCTGTTTCTGTGTTTGCATTTTGGCATTTCTAGCAAGCATCTAGGTAATCCTGATGCTATGGAGCTATGGACCATACTTCTTCTGTGTATATGAATATGTGTGTATACACGTAGACATTTCTTTGGATCTTCTATGTATTTGTGCACACATGTGGATGAATGCTGGTATGACTGCATCTCTGTCTTTAAAATGAACATACTCTTTGCCTTAGGGCGTGGAGTTAAGGGTCACAGCTTCACCCCTGGGCAAAGTTGCTGGAATACAGGAAGTGATGGTTATTACTGAGGAAGAGAGGACGAATAGAAAGGGAAGTTTCTCTTGAAATATGCAAAGTTCTCCAAGTGTTTAGGAGATAGAAGAGAGTGAATCCTAAGAGTTGGGAAGCTTTAAAATACTGAGACTTGTTCAAGGCCATTTCCAAGTTGGACAGCCCCAGGTAACAAACACACACACACACATGCTTGTACAGATATACATCCCCATACTTCCATCGGTTTACACATATGTGCACATACATACACACACATAGAAAGAGAGAGTGAGAGAACGATTTACCTTTCAAGCACAACATCAGGCTCAGTCTGATCCAACTCCTGTTTTTTTTTTTTTTTTTTTTTTCCTGTCTCCTTTTGTTGTCTCTATTGCCATCTGTTCCTCTTTGCCCACATTTTTCTTCACTACCTACTCCCTCTGTGTCATTCCTCCCTCAGTTTATCTGATCTCTACTTTCTCCCCACTCCATTCTCTCACTTTTTCCTCCCTTACCTCCTGTGTCTATTTACATTGCCCTGTTCCTCTGGTTCTCTCTGGCCTTTAGTTATTTCTTTCTTTTGTCTCTTCTCCCTGAAACGTTGAAATTCTTTGTCTTTCTGTCTGTCTCATGTGGTGATTACACATTCCATTTTCTCATATCCAAACAAAACCAGGACCCCTGAAGCTGCCCAAGCTACGTGCTGAGCCAGCAGACTGAAGGTTTTGATTTGTTTGTTTGGTTGGTTTTTGCTATGGGGGAACTGAAGAGCCTGCCTGAACACCCTCTTATTATATACCTCCAATAAACACCTTCATTATATAACCCCATTATACAGCAGGAAGTACAGGGACTCAGCATGCATCCATGACACAGGCAGCTCTGAGGAACACTTTCCTCAGAGTTCTGTTTCTAACCCTCCTTGCAACCACACCCTCCACTCCACATATTACTCTTACTCTGTTCTAAAGAATCATTTCCCCTTGCTCTGACTTTATCATCAACACCTGACGTGGCCTTTCTGGAGGAAGGGCTTGTCTCTGTTTCCTTTGCTCTTTCCAGATGTGTTAATCAGACATTTTGTCACAGTGATTATTAATATCAGAGAAGCACAGTTTCTAAGAGTGAGGAGTTGTTTTGGCTCACTGTTTCAATGATTGAGTTCAAGGTCAGCTGGTGTCTTGGATGAGACAGATAGCATGGTGATAAGACCAAACAGTAGAGGTGGCTGCTTATCCCGTGACAGACAGAAAGGAGACAGCAGGAATGAACTGGGGACAAGACACAGCCCACAAGGACATGCCCCTGGGAACTTACTGCCTCCAGCTAAACCTGACTTACTAAAGTTTCCAGAAGTTCCCAAAATAACAACATCAGCTGGGGAACCAGTCACTCAACACACAACCCTGGGAGACATTTCATAGCAAAATAACAAAATAATTTTCAGTGATCCTAAATTTTCTTCATAAGAAAAATAAGATATGAAGAAATAAACAAGAAAGTTGGACTAAGTCATCATTTGGGTTCATCTTTTGTTATGTTATGACATTCTATGACATTTCCTGAGTTTGAAGACTCCTAAACACACACATGCACACACACTTGCACACACGCAAGTACATAGGCATGCACATGCACATATATAGCATTGTGGTCAGTTTAAGCATCTATATAAAGAAAATCTACATGGAAAAGTACTTCAGTTCTCTTTGATGCTTAGAAGGAGGTATGTAAGGTTTGTGATCAATACTTTTAAACATGGATAGCTAATGAGTGGATGATTGTCACCTGCTGTAGCAATCATCCAGCTGTTCTTAGCTTCTCTCTAAGATTTTATGTGGGTCCTGATTCAAAGCTATTATATCAGGAACATCAGAATACTTTAGCATCTTATCATGTCCAGCAAAATGCCAGAAGCCTGTAGGTGTTGCAGGAGACATTAAGAAAATGAAACTGAAGATGTTCTGCATAAAAGAAGCCTTGCTTTGGTTTCTTCATCACTTTAGAAGAGAAGGGCAATGCCTATGGTATTTGCTAACACTTTCTGTTGTCTTCTTCACAGCATCATCAAAACAAAATGCCCAACCTAATTCTAAGGGCACGCCTTGCCTGTGCATTATACTATCACACAATTAGCAGAGTGACGGGTGATCTGGCAGACTGAATGAAATTGCTGTGAGTGACCTATTATTATCTGCAGATTACATTTTACAAGGAAATTAAATGAATTCTGTCAGAGCTCCAGGAGAGAAGAAAATGCTGCATTGTTCAGCTCTGAGAACTAGAGAGACTGCACGTGGTGATAAAGAGACCTGTGTTTGTGCAAACAAGGCGTGGGCTTCCACTTGGAAAGATGCACTTGTTACACCAAAGCTTGAAATAGGAAATATGTGTGGGCAGAAACAACGGAGATGAAAGGGGAGAAAACTAATTATTACTACCAGAGCATTTGCAGATCGGGGTATTTATATAATGTGTTAAATTTCCTCTGTTAGGAAAATGTTTGTCATACCAGTGAGATTGGAACTCTACCTTACAGGGGTTATATTAAGGCTTCAACACAGATTTTCTTTCTTGAAATCATCTCTTCTAGTTTTCTTCAATGAGTGGTGCCTTCAAGCATTGTCTCTCTTTTTCAGGCATTGTATATCCCTTATTCTCTCAATGAGTGTGCTTTTGATTTGTTTTTATTTTCCTCAGGTATATTGCAGATATCAAAAGGAGATAATCTACTAAGGGGTATGGAGCATTTTCCGTATTTGGAGTCCTTGTTCTCAGGAGTGGAGCAAACTTCTGTGTAGTTTTAGTGATCTTGTGTCAAACCATTCTGCATCAATATGTACTTCATTGTAAACAGTTGCAAACTTCCTTACCTCTATCCCATTCGCAAAGTACCAAAAGGGTTGAGAGACATGTAAAGACTTAATTGACATAGATGGCACTGTGTAGTCTCAGAATCTATGAACTACAGAGAAATGTCCTGTATTACTTAGTTTTCTGCGGTACAGCTCTCAGTGAAAGTTCCTGGGTATAACCTATAACTGAAAAAACCTGAGAACTCAGGAGTCTCACATTAAAATGTGTACAAAGCCATGGCTCTGTATCAGGACATTTAGCTTAGAAACAGAGGGTAAACAACAGAACACACTGTTATAGAAACAGTGTAATGAACGTGAAGCAAGAAAGTTGCAGTGGTCCTTTAGGAGATCTAGTACAAGTTAGAAGAATGCTGAGGTCATTGAAAGTTCTCAGAAAAGGCTGCCACAAAGTTACCCTGTGGATGCAAAGGGCTTCAGATACACCTATGGTCATGGACTCCAGAAGTCCCCAATTATAAATCACCATTTAATTATTAGTTAGCTTTGCAGAACATTTACTTCTAGTGAAATTCTACATGAAATGGCATAACTGTGGGCCAGAGCTTATTTCCAAATAGAAAGAAAGGACATCATGCTCAATTTTACAGTGTTGAGACCTGAGACCTATGCAGGAAGTCATTGAATTAGGCTTTTGTTTTTGTTGTTTTGGTTTTTTTTTTTTTTTTTTTTTTTGAGAGAGCTTTTCTCTGTGTTATCCTAGATGTCCTGGAAATTGCTCTGTAGACCAGGCTGGCCTTGAACTCAGAGATTTGCCTACCTCATTTTTTTTTTTTAGTGAGCATATTTCATGATGAAATTGTAAACATGGATATGTGTGTATATAGGTATCTGTGTAGTACATATATTTTCAAAGATACTAATAAGTCGTTTTACAGTTAATTTTTTTTAGTTTGGCACAAGACCATACATGTCATAAATATATTTTTACATTAATTTCATTGTTTCTAAAATCCCATAACATTCTTTTTAGCTGGTTGTATCAATTTAGGCACAGACATACTATTTGCAATGAGATATTTCCATGTATTCTACAACAGAATGGCAATTTTCACAGTTTATTTTCTATGGAAGAATAAAAGGCTTAATTCTCTATTTATTAGGGTTGCTATGAATATTGAACGCAGGGAATGAGCCTGAAGCCTCATAGGTATAAAAAGATGTTTTCAAAATAATAGCACCTAAGTGTGGGTCCATCTGGCTCATCCTCAGCGTCTAAGACTATTCTTTCTTGATTTAACAGCACTGTTTATGTATACTTTACATAGACAACATTTTACTCATACAAAGTATATAATGTAATAGCTTCAGAATATTCATAGGTATTTGATTTTCAAAAGAAACCTACAATCTTTCAGTATATATATCAGTTATTCTGAACTTGTTTTTCCAAACAGAATTATGCACACAGACTTTATATTTTGTATAATGTCTTCAGTTTATCTATGGGTTGTAACATGGACCAGAACATTATCCTTTATCACTTATTTGCATCGTAAGAGAATTACTCACTTTCTTCATCTATTCATTTTCTGTTGAACATGGGTTGTCTCATCTTTGGGGCCATTATGAATAAAGCTACACTAAACATTTGCACACACATTCTTGTGTTTATATCTGTTTTCATTTCTTTGAATATATACCTAGAAATGGAAATGCTGGATCATATGGTAATTCTGAATTCCAGAGTTGGCAAAGTTTTGTAAAATGGTTGCATTGTTTTCCATTCCCACCAGCAGCGAGTACAGATTCTAATTTTTCCATACCATTGCCAACATTTGTTAATTACTTTCTTTTTAAAATTAAGCCATCTTTCTGGCCACAAAATGGGATCTTGCATTTGATTTGCATTTCCCAATGGCCAATACTATTGAACACTTTTTTTTTTCCATATGGTTGTTGCCCATTTGTGTATCTATCTTGCTTGTATTTTTTATGCTAAGATCTGAAATGCCTTATATATCATTTGAATTACTCATTTGTTGATGGAAGTTGATAGCTTGGTTTAAACTTTTATGTTTTTTTTAATAAAAGTTTTTTTTTAAATTAAAAGGTGTTTTCCAAAGATTTTTAAAAGTTTTGTTTTGGTTTACTCTTTCTTGAGACAGGGTATCAATATATAGCTCTAACTGGCTCATGAATCAAGATTCTCCTGCCTCAGACTCATAAGTACTGGGATTATAGACATGTGGCACTCTTTCTAGCTTGGTATTTTTTGGTATAATTGCTTTGTTTTATTTATTTATTTACTATTTTTTAATCTCTGAAAACATGACATATTTATGTACCACAATCTGATCATCAATGTACATACATAATGTTTAATGATGAAATAAGACTAGTTAGCACTTTCTGTTCCTGAAATATGCCTTTTAAATATTTTATGATGTGCAATAATAATTATGGTAATGAAACAGTAAATAACTTTTCTCTTATTATTCTAATTTTGGTCATTTTTTAAAAAGAAAATCATATATTTTCAGTAAGTTTTCAAATGAATTTCATTAAGTTGTATGTATTATTTACTTTAACTTCTTCCCTCTTGTTGAAGTTATATCTCTTTCCATAACTAACTTTCACATTTGTTTACTTTTTGTCTATCCAAGGAAAAGTATTTTGGATTTCATTATCATTTTTACTTTAAATTTTTAATAATGATAGACATTGTTAATTCTTCTTTCTCTCTGATTTATATTGCCACTTCTGCTATATAAAGATGAGTATTGCATTCTTAACATTTTCATTTTAACTTTAATTATGAAAGGAATAATTGTTTTGTAGAACTAGGACTTCACACATGTGAATTGAAAACATATTTGACCTATGAATTTAATTTATGCTATGTGCCTTGAATTCAGTGTTCAGTTGAATTTCATAGCATTTGATATGGCATTATTGGATTCTTCACTTCTTCATAGGTTTATTACCCAGGTTTTTGAGAATATAGCTTATGAAATTCAAGCAATTTTGATTTTTACTTGCTTTTGATATTTGTAATTTAATTGAATTATGCTTGGAGAATGTAACTAATTAAATCTTTTAAGTTTTGTTACCAGCAGTTTTTCCCTCCAGCCTTGTCCCATAACACTGTCGGCCCCAAAATAACACACTAAGATGCTATATTTTATATAAAGCTGTTGGCCTGTTATTAGTGTTTGTTATTGGCTAGCTCTGTCTTAAATATTAACCCATTTCTATCAATCTAAGTATTTCCATGTGGTCTTATCTTACCAGAGAGAAGGTCTGGACCTCTTCCTCTGAAGTCCCTACAGCTTGACTACATCTCCCAGAATCCTCCATGTCTCCTAGTCCTGCCTATCTTGCCTTCCTATTTTCCAACAGTGCTTTATTCATTAACCGATAAGAGAAACATATTTACAGAATGACATCTCCTATCATCTTCTCTTTCTGTCTAAAATAAAAAGAAGGGCTTTAACTTTAACATAGTAAAATATATATCAAAACAGTTATCAAAAAAGAACTATTGTTAACAATATTTAATCCATTAACATTTAGCAAGAATTAAAGAAAATATTCCATCATCTATCCTATCTTTGCGAGTCTAAAGTCTTAAATGTAACATGTCTTTAATCTTAACTAAGGAAAACTATAACCATAACTATCTGTTTTCAACTTTCTCAAAGACCACAGAAGGATAATATATAAACTCTAGAAAACACAGACACAAGTCGCTGCCTGGTCAGTCACCTGAAGTTCTTTTGTAATGTACCATCTTCAGCCTATAGGTCATAGTGTGTGGTAGACTCCTAGCAAAGCAGGAAACTTTAAACTGTCCACCTGTATTGGTAGTTTGTCAATCACTTTTCTCTGTGTCCTGAAGACTGTCTGGCAGACTCTTCCATGAAGCAGGAACCCTTCGGCAATGTCCATCTTGTTTCAGTAGTCACTTTTCTGTGGGTTCTCATGTCTAGTTTTATACAACATAAAATCAAATAGTCCAGACAAGAGCAGTTTCCTGCCCAAATATCTAGTTTGTTAAAAGAAGTAGATATCCATCTTTATTTCTGACACAGGTGGTGTTGCCAGAGCAGTAGTGTCTCACTGTCAACAAAAACCCTAAACCATTTTAAATGCCATATTCTGTAGGTCTTTGAAAGGTTTGAAGAATGCCTATCCATTTTAAATATATCTCTGTATATCTAGAAAACCTAACTAACTTAACTATAAGTTTTGACTATTATAGGTGACTGTCTATAATCTGTACTAAATTATACATTACATTTTTAAATGAGCTATATAAACAAGCTACCTAAACAAAAAGAGAAATGTACTTACCACAAAATTGACCTTAAATTTGCATCAATAAATGGAAATCCATTCTAAAACAAAATATTCATTTCTATAGCATAATCCCCTTTTTTATCTTTAAAAAGAGATTGGTTGTGGTCATTAACCATTTATAACCAACCCCATTTAAATGAAAACAAACATTTATAGACAATATTTGGAACTTTTGGCATAATTATTTCCAAACTGCTTCCTGCTGGTAGGGGGAGCTGTCTTGGGGAATCCTAAGAACATGCAGAAATCCTGGATATAGTGGTCTTCAAGGTTACCTTGTTCCAGCTGTTTTGAATGTTGAATCATCTGGGACACTGTTTCAAGGGATCCTGCTTGATCAAACCACATTAGTCTGGAAGGAATCCAGAGCTTTTCATTTTCTGTGAAAAAAAATAGAAAAAATTTCCCCAGTAACATGTCCTTAGACTTAAATTTTTGATGTCAAAGCAATTTTAAAATATATAAATTGGATTAATCCAGCAGCGTTTACCAGTTGTTGCTATTTCTTCAGCAGTCAAACAATACAAAGACAACACAATAGCATACAGTATCCAGACTCTCTGTGTACTTTCCATCTTCACATGGATTTTTATTACTCTATTTCTTCTACTTCCATTTTTTTTTTCACTTTTTGAGACAGGGTTTCTATGTGTAATTTTGCCTGTCCTGGAATTAACTCTGTATACAAGGTTCACTTTGAAATCACAGAGATCTGCTTGCCTCTGCCTCCTGAGTGCTGGCATTAAAGATGTGTGCCACCACACCCAGCTACTTTCTTCCTTCCTTCCTTTTCTTCTTCTTCTTGTCCTCCTCCTCTTTCTTCTAAACTACGTTATCCTGTTTCTTTTTCTCTCCCAAGCCTACATATATTTTTAAACACACTGTAAACCTTTATAGGTTTTTACTGTAAATCTTTCTTTTTTCTAGTCAAAAGTATTTTACCTGCTAAGCATCATTGCTAAAATGAAAGCCACAACTGTATTAGCTGTCATCTATCCAAGATGGCAGGGGTATGTTTACTGCTAGTACTGAGAGCTGTGCTTACTCCCTTGGTCTATGCTGCCACTGAGCAGCATGCTGCCAGCTTGGAGATGTGGTCACTGCCCATGCCAGCACTTGTACACACCATTCAATTGTTAGGCAGGGCTTCTTAAAAGCTGTGAGGTTTTTTTGGTGCTTATGCTGAGTCAGGAAACCTTTCTTAAGGAGCCTCGAGTGTCTCTGCTTGCCTCTAGCAAAACAGAGCTCACTCAAGAAAAATGCTGCTACCAAGAAGACTAGTTTGTCTCTCTTATTTTGTTTTACAAATCCTTTCTTAAGCTTTTGTTAAGTGGAAGTTCTTATTACCTACCTTGCAGGAGCCATTTTGTTACGAGCAGTTTTTCTTGCCAGCCTGGTCCCACAGCCTCATCAAAGTTTTAATTTGCAGTAAAGTATGATAGGAGATGCCATTATGTATATATGTTTCTCATACTGGTTAATAATAAAGCACTGTTGGCCAATAGGAAAGGAAGATAGGAGGGACTAGGAGACAAGGAGGAAATAGGAAGTAGTAAGGAGGAGTCAAGATGGAGAGTCTGAAGAAAGCAGTATGCCTCCGGCTCCCCGGTAAGAGAAATACATAGATCAGCAGAAATGGGTTAATAATTAAGGCAGAGCTAGCTGATAAGAAACAAGTAACAGGGCCAACAGCATTGTATCAAATACAGAGTCTCTGTGTGTTAATTGGTGCTTTGTGCTGCGGCAGGACAAGACAGGGGAGGTGGCAGGCGGAAAAACCCGTACTCATTACAAAAGTATGTGCTGGTAATACTGGCAAAGTTACATAGAGAAACAATTTTTCAATGGCTATCTATGTTTTAGATGTAATATTCTAAAACAGCCCATTCCACTTAATGCTTCCTATGAAAATCATGCATTTATATAAACAAAAAGAAATGTGAGTATACACACATGGAGTGTGTATACATATTTATATGTGGTCATATGTGTATAGATACACACACATATATGCATGCACACATATATTGTAAAGTTGTGATCTCAGAAATCTTAAGCAATCTAACATTTTTATAAGTCTTTTGTATAATGGGATTGAGTAAACAAGCTATGGTTAACTCACAGAGTGGTTTGCTATACACAACTAAAATTAGTTAGAGTAAATGTGAAGATACATCTTAAACCTACAGTCTTTACCAGGGTGTACCCTCAAGAAGGACCACAATGCCTGTGGGTTGGTAAAAGGTGTGGAGATGAACTGCTCCAGAGATTTTGTAAGGTATCAGCATCTGCTTTAGTGCACATGAACAACCTCTTATGTAGTGGAAGTCTATCAACTGTGATTCGTTAGCACATTACCTCATATTTGATAGTGAGGACTTAGCACTTATAATGCAGGGATACTAAATAGCAGAGGCACATAAAAGGAGATTTGGAGAGTGAAGACATATCAGCATGCTAACTACAGTGTTCTCATGCAGAATTCAAATTTCTGACTTCTGGGAATACTCAGGAGCACAGTGTGCCATGCTTCTTATTTAGAAGTACAGTGTGTCAGGCAGGCTGGCTGCCAGGTCATGCCTGCATGTCTTATACAGTTAAGTATTTTTGTATAATGGGATTGGGTGTACCCATAGATTGGGTTAACTCCCATAGTGGATTGCTATGCAAAAACTAAAAATGAGTTAGTGTGCATGAGCAGATACATCTACAAACAAATATTATAAACAGTAAGGTATAAAACATATGCACAGTATGGAGACATTTATTGAAATAATAATTGGTTGCAACAATACTACAATGCTATTTATGGAAGTATCTATTTGTAGTAGAAAAACATGAATAGAAATGTTGCATATCAAATTCCAGGTATAGATAGTGTTTGGAATGGAAGCAGTAAGGGAAGGGATTTAGGATTTTAGGTTTCAAAATCGTTTATTCCTCATTGGAATATTGAAGCAAATAGAGCAGAACAACAGCATTTGCTGGATCTGGGATCATGTATCTGGGTTTCTGTTTACTGCTGGGTTCCATTTTTGCTCAATTATTAGGCAGAACAGTGGCTGGATTTGCCTTCCACAGTCTCTTCCTTGTGAAACTGAGATATGGATGATGTTCAATTTTACATGGGAAGTTTAGAAGTAACATTCACATTAAAAAATAGAAACAAATGAAAGGCTATTATTATACTCTAGAAAACAAAAAAAAATTTATCAGGCTAAAATAATTTCAATACATTCTGAAATTTGTATTCTTCTGAAAGAGTTTGAATTATTTTATGTGGCTATGAACCAAAAGTAAAAATAGTAGTTTGGAGCTGGGAAACGGTAGACTTCAGCCCACATTTTATTAGATCAAGCCCAAAGCCTGAAGGGTGTGAGTTTCAGAGAGAAGATTAAGGAACAGGGTCTTTTGTCAAAAGGTGTTTAAATAGAAAAAAAAAAAAGTCCTTCTCTTGGCATGTTTAGCAGAGATTCATGTTAATGGATGCTAAGTAATATTTTTATTAAGGATTGTCTTAATTAGAATCAGTATTCCTGCAAAGAAACCATGTTCAAGAGCAACTCTGAGAGAAAAGGATTTATTTCACCCTCAGTTCCTTACAACAGTTCATCATCAAAAGCAGAGAGAGAAGGAACTCAAGCAGGGGGGGAATCTTGGAGGCAGGGAGCTGATGCAGAAGCCATGGAGGAGCGCTGCTTACGGGCAGCTTGCTTTTCATGACTTTCTAAACCTGCTATTTTATAGAACACAGGATCACCAGCCTAGGGGATTGAAAAATCTCACAATGGATTTAGGCCTTCACACATTAATCATTAGTGTAAAAAATGTCCTAAAGTTTTGACTACAGCTTGACTTATGGAGAGCATTTTCTCAATTGGAGGCTTCCTAATTTCTGATGACTCCTAGCTTTTGCCAGCTGGCAGAAAACCATTCAGCACTAGGCTTTTCTAGTTCTTAAAGCATTTTTATTTTTAAGATTACTTTTTAATAGAATAATAGTGACTCATGTAGTTGTGACAGCTTGAAATTAGCATCAGTGATGTATGAAAAAGTGTATGCTGTGATATCTCTTTATGACTATCTCTCAGGGACCTAGTTTATGAGTAGCTTTACTAGATTGATTTCTTAAAATAAACAAACAGGAATGAAGTGGGAGGAAGGGGAGAAAGAAAGAAACAAGAAAGGAAGGAAGGAAAGTAGGAATGAAGGAAAGAAAGAAGGAAGGAAGAAAACCGACTAAGGGTTAGAACAGACTAATCCAGAGAACAGATCCAACCATAATTCATTTGCACTAGTCATCTTTTATATAGTCTGGATTGCTTCTACAAGAGATAGTCAGAGATAGAAGTAGCACATGGTGACTGTAATTGGGTAAAATTAAGTATTCCATGTTATTAAAGTAAACCTAGATGTGAAGGAAAGGGGTGAACGTGAACTAAAATGCAATTTATTCATAGACGGTTTCAGTCTCTTTGGAGTCCCTGTGTGTCTTGGCAAGTATACTGGTGACACTCTGTCTATCCTAAATCTCCTATCTGTTCAAATGGAAGGGTTTTGGTTCCTATGTGGGATCCATGTATCTAGCCTCAGAAAATTAATGACCCAATTATATTCAATGGAGTTAGCAGTTCATCTCTTAATTTAACACTGTAACACTGTTTGAAGGATATTCCCTGATTTAATTTTCACAGTGACTGTCATATTGAGTCATGTTTGGCTATGTCTTCTTAGTAGCAGACATAGTTATGAGATTTTCTGAAGACATGGGTGTAATGAGTTCACTAGATACAAGAAAAATGGCAAATAGATGTTTTATTGAGGAACAACTTACACAGAACAATAAAGAACCAGCACATCCTTTCTTTGCCCTTCCTATTCCATCTGGGACCCGAGAGAAAGTGTGTACTTTCTGGTTCTGTCAGCACCTGAAGCCACACCCAAAGAGGTGTGGCCAATGTTACAGTTTCACAGGCAAGATGCTGCTATACTTTCCATATCCTGGAAATTATTTGGGTGGATACAATTGACTGATTATGACAAACCTGTGTGTGGCCCACAGCCACAGCCAGCAAGACAAGGAGACTTTTGATCAAGAGTACATTTCTACATAATGAGAAGTAAAGTAGAGCAGATTAATGGTGTCAGCTCTTTAATGGAACTTTGGAAGACGATGAGGTGATGGATTCTTTTTCCTGATAACAACCTCCTAGACTAACATCAATGGATGCCCAAGGAGAGTCATCAAAGGTCATTGCATTTCTCTTTGACACTTAGGTTTCCTACTGTATCTACCTCCCATTATCACTGGCTCTGTCTTCACTGAGAATGATGCTCAGAATGAACAAAAGATGTGGATAACTGTCCAGGGTCAGATATATCAGAAGTATAATGACTAAACAACCAATGAAAGGAGAGCCCAGACTTGAGGTGGTGTTTTGCTACTATAGTGGTTCTTGCCAGGCAAGGAAGAATTATGAAAGGTAGTAGGCTTTATGGGAGAATGACACAGCTAGTTTTCCCTTGCTTTAGCCAAACCTGGATATGATTCTGTCAGAATTTCCACATAGCTGATTAATGTCATAGTATGGCCAAGGGTTCACAAAGCTTAGACTCCAGGAAACTTGGACCATTTCTAGTAACAATAGTAAATATATTTACTAAGTATTCAAAGATGCTTATTATAGACACACAGTGTATATCATGTCAGTTAAAAACTTCCTCACATTGTAAGTGTTAATATTCCTATTTTTGGATGAATATGTGAGGCTTTAAAGATAGTTTTCCCATTGAAGTGTTTCGCTGACAGTAATATTAGAAGTCATGATCATAATCCTGATTAATAGAAACAAGGTCACATGGCTCTCACTGTTAACTATGCTGTGTTTCAAGAACCTTTTGATATATGAATCCACTGAGTATCACAATAGTGAACAAGCTGCCAGTGTATGTTACATTTCATTAATGAGTGTGGTTGTCTGGAATAGGTATGGTCTCCACAGTCTGAGGTATTTGAATTATTGGCCCATATTGAGTGGCACTATTAGGAAGTATGGCTTTGTTGGGGTAGGTGTGGTGTGGGTTTGTTAGAGGAAATATGTCACTATGAAAGTGGGCTTTGGGGGTATCATATATGCTCAAGCCATGCCTAGTGTTGACAGTTCACTTTCTATTGCCTGTGCATCAACATGTAATCTCTCAGCTACTTCTCCAGCACCATATCTGCCTGCATGCTGCTAAGTGCTTCCTGCCATGAAGACGATGGCTGAACCCTCTGAAAGTGTAAGCCAGCCCCAATTAAATGTTTTCTTTCACAAGAGTTGCCAAGGTCATGGTGTCTCTTCCCAGCAATTGAAACCCTAAATAAGACAATGAGGTAGTTAAGGAAGCAAGGCTATGTAACATCTCAAACCAGGTAGTTCAAATTGAAAATACGGAATTATGACTTGAACTACAGCATCTGGCATTAGTTACTGTGCTTTTAGCACAAGCTTTAAAGTGCAACACGGGAGGTAATGAGGACACTCTCTTTCCCAGCTTCCCTGTGTACTCTTTGAAACACTTGTGTCTCTAGTGATTGAAAACTGAAGATTGCTCTTAGCATCAAGGGCGCTTCTATATTCAGGGTTTCTGCAATCAGTTTGCTCATTCTTGTTCCTCTAGGTATCACATATGGTCGTGCTTGCTTGGCTCACATTGGCTTTAGTTGTCTACTACAGACTACAGAAAAGCAGGTGTCATTGGCAGAGCCTCCTCATTTAGCATTACACAATAAAGGCCTGTTATGATGTCTATAGAAATCAAATTAAACTTCCAGATGCTTATCAACTGTATTTCATTAAAAAAAATTCAATAGAATATCAGAATGTGGAAGTCATGTATGGGGTGGTCTATATTTATATTTATATTACACTATTTTTCAAAGCCCAAACTCCTACTGAGTTGCTTAGGGGGCCAGGGGGAAAGGCAGGCACCATAAAAAAATAGGCAGCCTCATTCCTGACTTGTAAACATTGAAAAATGCAACAAGATGCCCCAAGATACTGAACAAAGAGAAAATCTCTTCATCCTATGTTGTGTGGAAACAGCAAACAAACTGTGCTTTCTTATACAGCCAAATAAAGACTGTGTGTCTTGACTTACAATCAAATATTCTCATCCTCTCACTGTGCCAATTCTATAAAGCATGTTTAGCGGTAAGTAGAAAGTATGATGTATTATTAATGATAGTTAGTGGAATGAACATCTGCAGATGATGAAATGAGCACATGATCAAATATATGGATGAATATAATGAAGTCAGGTTTCTCTGAGCCTGAGTTAAAACTGAACTTGTGCCTTTCTATATATACTGTAATGGGATGCCTCTATTTCCGAGGCTGCTTGTACATACATGAGCCCTTGCTCATGACAACCTTGTATCCTAAGCAGGTGGCATTATGGGGTGTTCATTTTACAAAAGAAAAGGACAATGCAAAGAGGAAAAGAGAGTTTTAAAATAATGAATTGTTATTTTATGGTTCTTGTTTTTATTTCATATATATTTCAGTAGTTCTTCTAAATTGGGCATTAGAAGAACAAAGAAGTTGTCCAGTGCAGAAGGGACTGAGTTTCCCACTAAAAGGGCCCAGAAACCAGAGCTAGATGAAGGGCAGAAGCTGAACTAGGGGAGTACAGAAAGCCCAGTTACTAAGCCCAGACTTCCAGCACTTAGGACAATCCTGTCTAGAATGTTCTCAGATCTTCAGTGTGCTGACCCAGTTTCTGTGGCTGGAACTTTCCATGGCATGTCTGTCTCATCATGAGCATATCTTGGTCACTTCCAGTTCTGGATACACTCCAGTGGCAGGCTTGCTGCTTATAATTTGCCTTTGACATAAAAATCTGTTTCATTAGACATGGCTTTGTTTATTCCAGTTTCATCCTTCTCTTACATTTTTCTTAATGACGCTGCTTAGACTATTAATCTTCTTGCACAAGTTAAACCTTTCTCAATATGTTCTTTAGAGATATCTCCACACTCAAAAGCTTAGCATTCTTTGCTCCTCTGTGGGATTTCTTGAGGACAATAATTAGATAGAAAGCCTTGTCAGAATTATAGAAGAAAATGATTGCGAATTTAGGTGTGATTTGGGACTCAAAGCTTCCTGGACTATTTGTCACTTTGGAGAAGGCAAATAAAATAGTTTAATTCAATTCAGTCAAGAAAAGGGATTGCGTTTCTCAGCACGGTTTGGTATGTTGGGGAATGAAGTGCAAAGGGCAGAGAGTAAGGTGGTTAAACCAGAACCAGATGAGTACCAAAGTAGAAGTGTATATAAGGACTTACAAAGGAAAGTGAATTTCCATCAAAGGGGATTCGGGGAAATTTCAGAATACAAATAAACATTGAATCAGGGATATGCTAGGATGAGAAGAATAACACCATTTTAGACCCAGGAGTAATAAAGGACAAAGACAGAGAGAATGTGGTATATATTATGCTGGGAAGTTAGTTCGATTCTGCTATGTTCTTTCCTTTGCATGGAAATATCAAGTCCTTTTTGAGTACCGAGTCTCCCTTACCATTTTTACTTATGCTCACAACAGCATCCCTAAGGCAACTCTACTTACTTAACTACTGATTCTTTTAATTTTCAGGCTAAATATCATATTCTCAAGGAGGCTTGCCTGACATATTAGACAAAATTTCTTTATTTGTACGTCCACAATACTTTATTATCTCTTATTCCAGTTGCTTAGATTATGCCTTTCTCAATCATGTACAAGTGTATGGTGGCTCAGACTACATATCCTTTGTTCTCTATGTATTTTCAGGCCCAACATAAGACCTGATGTCTAATGAACATTTTATTCATTTGTATACTTATTCAGTGATAGGCTGGGAATTCATGGTATCATGAGATGAGCGGCTAGAGGAAACAAAGAAGGGAGGGAGAAAGGGAGAGAGAGAGAGACAGAGACATGAGACAGAAACACACAGAGGTGACAGAGAGAGGACAGACATTTGATTTAGTTAAATATTTATATTTATAGACACCTTCATTTTGAAGGACAAAAGTAAGTATAAGAAAAAAAAAACAAGCATAACAATTTTTCTTCACGCTTTGAAGGAACATTTTGATGAAAGGAAGATAAAAGATTTGTAGTTGATAACATACATACACTGTTAGTGATTTTCTAGGAATTCATCAAAACAAATAATACTTCCTCCGAAAGCAGGGGTGATTTTTCACTGAGGATACTACAATAGCAGAAAGGAAAAGGATGGGGGAACATGTGCTTATGTTGGATTCACATTTGTTGTAACACAAACTGGACATAGGCATATGAATGAAAATGCATGCCAGGTCACAGTTGATAGATCTAGTGCTTAACTTCTGATGGTTGATGGTTGGTTGATGTAATTCTCTTCAATGAAATTTCACTAGACATAATTAGAGTTACCAGACATCAATACACAAGACTCAAGATTGACCTTTCCAAACTCAACACCGCAGAGAAGAAAAGAAAGATGTCAAAAAATTAAGCCAGGAATGCACCACCACATTGGCCAGTAATCCTATAAAGATAATACTCAGCTTGAAGGGAGACTTAGCAAGGGGCCATGCTCATCAGATATCATCTGAAGGCTTTGTACCCAGCATCAAAAGACTTAAGTTATACTTTGACTGTACTCACTGGCTCATTTGCCTGAGTGACTGTACAACAAACTTTACAGTAGCAACAGCATTAATTATGTGATCCTGATCTTGGGAATGTCATCACTATATCTACCAGTACACTTATTTTTTCGTTTTTCAGTTGTCATTGTGTTATGAATGATTCTTAATACATATGTAGTGGGGACCCTTTTTAATGTCTTCTACAGACATATGCCCTAAAATTCACATCCTTAGCTGTTGCCACAGTTTTTTGAGAGGATCTAGAAATTTCAGAAGGTAGTGTCTAGCTGGCACCTGTGGGCTAAGTGACCCTCTGAAACTGTAAGTGGAGCTAAAACAAAACAAACAAATAAAAATTAAAAACACCCAAAAAAACAAAACAAAACACTTTTTAGGTGTTTTCTTCAAGCACATTGGTTGCCGCTATGCAAAGTAATTAATGCAGTACCACATTTCAAAAAATTTTAGTTACATTTTACAGAATTTTTGTGGAGTGGATGACATCCTGTTGAAACATTCATGAATATGAATTCTCAATGGCCTTAGGACATACATTTAATCTGGAGTCTGGAGCCTATACCATGACCTTCACTTAGGTCTTTGGTGGAATAAAATGGCTTCCTAGGCAAGACTGGGAAATCAGGTCTGAATACATGGACTAGAGGTCTGGAAAACCTCAAAATAGAATTTTATCCCCCTAACTAGAGGGGAACTCTTATCACCTTTATGTTCATTGACCTTGTGGCCAAAGCTGGTATGAAGGAATGTGAGACTCTGACACTATTATCTGAAAGAGAGAGTGACATACTCTAGAAGCACTTTGGATGTCTGCTTTGCATTTGTAGTTCCATGGAGCCTCACTCCTTATTACCTTGTGAAATATCTCAAGTGAGTCTGGCAGGTTTTAGGGTAGGTGCTGAGTTCCTGATCTAAAGGTGGAGTCCTGGCCCCTGATGATCATTTCACAATTTTTAATTTGCCAGCATTTTTTTTTGTTTGTTTGTTTTGGTGGTTTTCAAGGCAGGGTTTTTCTGTGTAGCCCTGGCTGTCTTGGAACCCATTCTATAGACCAGGCTATCCTCAAACTCAGATCACCACATCTGCCTCCCAGATGCCAGGATTAAAGATATGTGCCACCATTGCCCATCTTATTTTCTATAGTTTTGAGAGTGAGCCTAAGTTATAGGCACAGGCCTCTAGAAACAGGAATAAATAATTCAGGGATGGGCAGAGCTGTAGCTGGATATAAAATGCACTTAGCTAAATCATAA